>NC_079519.1:5284956-5480374 GCF_000801105.2 Raphanus sativus | reverse complement strand
GCCTGGGCGTTGCTGGTAGACTCTGGTTGCAATGGTTCATCATCATCAGAACTTCCATTCAATCGTCCTCTTGGGTTGATTTGCGTTACTGTGACCCATGGATCGTCTCTGTACGTCACCCGAGGGTAACTGATGTAGCACACCTATACATATCAATTTTACAAGTATTAGTAGAATATATAACATTAATTAATGATATTGGTAAAAAATTATGAATATATTGACATACCTGATCAGCTTGCGAACCAAGAATGAAGGGATCATAATATTGAAGTTTCCGCCGCGAATGAACCGATATAACACCAAACGCATCAATCTTCACTCCTCTATCTGGGGTGGTGTCATACCAATCACAATAGAATACTACACAACGCAATCCAACCATTCCAGGAAATTGGATTTCTAATATTTCTTTTATGTTGCCGTAGTAGACATCGTCACCGGAAGAAGATGAAACACCAGCATCATATGTTGTCTTAGAATGACCTTTCTTTGTGAATGCATATCCTCGCGTACAGAATTTTGGATATGATTTGACCACATAGTTTGGTCCCTGCACAAATTCGCGTATCCAATCATCGAACACAAAACCTCTGGCCAAACCATCATTCACCTATAAATTAAAAACATATATGAGTGAAAAGTTAATTTGTTTATATTAAAATTAAACTACTCATTTGTTTATATGACTCACATAACTACGAAGCCACACAGCAAATCCATTATCTCTAAGTTGTTGAAGCTCAAGTTCTGTTGCATGCCTGTGAGTCATACGCAACTCCGCCATATATACACTATATACAAAAATATTATATCAATATGAAATAAATTTATTGAATATTAAAAAAAAACAATGTAAATGAATAAATATTTTTACCTCTCATATTGTAGAACATCTTCACAGTTGGTGAGCAAATATGTTTGCAAATGAGCGTGCTCAGTGTCCGTAAGTCTCCGCTTCGTGAATGTTCCACTAAGTCGTCCTATTTCCTTGAACATGCTTGGGACAGTAACATGATATGTTGCTCTCTCTCCTCTGTCATTGTGCCGAGAAGGTCTTCGATGTTTTGTATGCACTTCTGGTGGAAAATAATTTTCAGCAAAGATTGCAGTTTCTTCATTGATCACCTGTGCCACTATAGATCCTTCCACCCGGCTTAAATTTTTGACCATTTTCTTCAGATGATGCATATAACGCTCAAAAATATACATCCATCTGTACTGCACAGGACCACCAAGTTCCAATTCTCTTGCGAGATGAATAACAAGATGTTCCATAACATCAAAGAATGATGGAGGAAATATCTTCTCGAGGTTGCACATGCTGACTGGTGCGTTTGTCTTCAAATTATTAATACCCTCTTCAGTCACTACTCTACTGCATAAATCGCGGAAGAAAACACTTATCCCTACATAGATAAAAGACATAATTTTCATAAGTAATAGTTTATATAAGCATAATTGTTAAATATAAAAATAAATTAAATTGTAAAAATATAAGATACCTGCAATTGCTTCATGAACATTACGTGGCAATAATGCTGAAAAAGCAAACGGAAGGAGGCGCTGCATAATTACATGACAATCATGACTCTTCAAGCCAGTAAACTTTCCTTCGCTTCTATCAACGCAATTCTCCAAATTTGATGCATATCCGTCAGGAAATTTCACTTTATCTGTAATCCAATCAAAGAACTCTTCTTTTCTAGCACCATCTAGACGATAAATGGGAAAAGGGGCCGTACCATTCTCATCCACATGAAGTTCAGGACGATCACAAATATCGACTAAATCCAACCTTGACTTCAAGTTATCCTTCGTTTTACCTTGGATGTTAAAGACTGTGTTCATCAGATTGTCGAAGAAGTTCTTCTCAATATGCATGACATCTAAATTATGCCGCAATAGATGACTTTCCCAATATGGCAGATCCCAGAAAATACTCTTTTTGTGCCAGTTATGTAGCTCTCCAACCGCACTGACTCGAATGTTTTCATGTCCACCTACATCTGGCGTCCTTTCTGCATCAAAATACCTAAACTGCTTCAACAAATCTTCCCCACTAACTTCCACAGGTGGACCATCAAACACCTGCTTGTTCTTCGTAAATGCATTCCTACTCCTGCGGTATGGATGATCAGGTGGTAGAAATCGCCTGTGACAGTCAAACCAACACGTTTTCCTTCCGTTCTTTAGTTGGAAAGCAGCTGTGTCATCTTGACAATATGGACATGATAGTCTCCCATGTGTTGTCCATCCAGATAACATACCATATGCTGGAAAGTCACTTATTGTCCACATAAGTACTGCCCGCATATGAAAGTTTTCTTTGCACGAAACATCGTATGTCTCAAAACCATGCGCCCATAGTTGTTGCAACTCATATATCAGTGGTTGAAGAAACACATCTAGTGATCTTTTAGGATGCTCTGGCCCGGGGACGAGAATTGAGAGGAACAAAAACTCTCGTCGCATGCACAAGCTCGGCGGTAGGTTGTACGGTGTCACAATAACTGGCCAAAGAGAATACTGTCTTCCATGCTTTCCAAATGGGCTGAAACCATCAGTAGATAATCCAAGATAAACATTTCTTCTCTCTTCTGCAAATTCTTGATATATTGACTGGAAATGTTTCCAAGCCTTCGCATCTGAAGGATGTCTAATCTCACCATTTGTGGAATGCTCTGCATGCCATCTCATTGCTTTTGCTGTGCGCTCACACTGATACAACCTCTTCAATCTTTCCGTCAATGGCAAATACCACATTCTTTTGAACGGGATCGGAACTCTTCCCCTCGTCTCCTGGAAACGAGGTTTCCCACAAAATTTGCATTCATTCCGTGTCTCATCCGCTCTCCAGTAGATCATGCAGTTGTCAATACATACATCTATCACTTCGTACGGTAGTTGAAGACCGGCAACCAGTTTCTGAACTTCGTAGTATGAACCCGGTGCAACATTATCCTCAGGTAGAATGCCTTTGACAAAATCAGTAATCGCATCCATACATTCTTCAGCCAAATTATAGTCTGTCTTAATACCCATTAATCTAGTTGCAGATGATAAGGCTGAATGACCATCTCTACAATTTTGATACAAAGGTTGTTTTCCTGCATCCAACATGTCAAAAAATCTCCTAGATTCGGGATTTGGTTCTTCCCCTCTATAATGATCATGTACCATCTGCTCAGTACCTACACCATAATCTATATCCGTTCTAGATTCTTCTAACCTAATATCCGGCTGAAATTCACTAATAGGCTGAGGTTCGCTAGTACTACCATATTCATAACCAGTTTCCCCATGAAGATACCAAACTTTATAATTACGTGAAAACCCTTTCATATACAAATGAGTCCAAACATTAAATTCTTCTATAACTTTATTATTATTGCAACTAGAGCAGGGACATCTTAACATACCATTTTTTGCATCTGGTTGTTGTTGAACAAGCCTCATGAATTCTTTAATCCCTTGAACGTATTCTTCCGTAAGCAATTTGGTGTTGGGATCCAAATGAGGTTTATCCATCCATGAACGATAATAACCTCCTGAAGACATGATTTTTACGGAATTGTTATGATCAAAGAGAATGAAGAGAGAATGAGGAGTGAAGAGTTGAAATGAGGAGGGGTTGAATTTATAGAAAATTGGTTACGGCTTTCCGACGACTTTCTGACGGAATTCCGACGGACATAAAGTAGTGCGTCGGAATTCCGTCGGTATTTACAAATTTCAAACGGCTATAAAACGGTCATATGGATTTGTCGGCAACGGTCACATAGTCCGTCAGAAATTCGTCGGTATTTTCTGACGGAATACCGACGACCGCAACGGTTATATTTGTTGATCGAAATATCGTCGGATAGTCGTCGGTATATACCGACGAACAACAGTTCGTCAGAATTCCGTCGGTATATTCCGACGGAATACCGACGACCGCAACGGATATATTTGTTGATCGGAATATCGTCGGATAGTCGTCGGTATATACCGACGAACCCTGGTTCGTCAGAATTCCGTCGGAATATACCGACGAAATTCCGACGACCTCATATTTTTGGCTTTCGTCGGAAATTGGTCGGAAAATCGTCAAATTTGTCCGACGACATTTTGGTCCGTCGGAACCTCCGTCGGAATTCAGCGTGTTTTCTTGTAGTGGGGGTCCCTGGTGGTGACAACTCAACGGACCATATGAGACATAAAATATAAATTACAATTCAAAGATGATGAGTGTGCGTGGGAATCCGACGTAGAACATTTTTTTTTTTTTTTTTTTTTTTTTTTTTTTTTATATCTCTGGTGTCTGGGCAGCCACTTTCCCAAATATCCCCCGAAGGGGTCCAGCGCCCCAGCAGTAAGGATGTTAAATCGCTGTGGCCGACGTAGAACATCATCTTTCATCCATCATCGTACGGTCTTTGTTCATCCTAAATCAAATAGTAGGATCGATTTCACATTATTAATAACGATTGCAACTCATCATCATTATCATATATATTTGACCGCTAAAAGAATTTGACCAATCCACTATCGTGGAGTAACTTGACGAGAACTCAAAACACAAGTTGAAGAGATAATTAAAAAGCGTAAGAATTTATTTTTGACTTTCCTCAAGTTTTTAATTTATCATCTCTTGTTATACTGTATACAAGAATATAAAAAGAAAAGAAAAAATAAAACAGCAGCATAAAAATGAAAATCATATGAACAGTGTTATAAGTATAACATGTAGTTTGAGATTTTTTTTGTGTTTAGTGAGGTCCAAACCACTTCGTTGGACAGTAAGATACGAGTTATGTATACATGATTATATAAATCACAAACGGCGGCTTTATGGTCTCCAAGTCACGTTCCGAATTGGTTCACATTATTCTTTCATACCATTGTTTATCAATATCAATATTAAATTTCAAAACATTATATTAAACAAATAATATATGATCGAGGCCACGACAATTGTGTGTCTCTCTCCTCCCTTATTCTCGTGTATATATGCATATGCTTGGCTTTTCCTTCTCTTTCACTTTAATATTCTACTCATATAAGAAAAAAATCTCCATCTCCTCATACAAATTCTCAATTCGATCTAATAATCTTCAAGGAGATTCTCAGATTCAGCTCTTTATGGATCATTTGTTACAACACCAGGTAAAAATTCCAGTACAAAGATCCACATTTTCAACTTCTTGATTGTTTTTTTCTAATTTAAATTAAAATCTTGATTCATTTTCTTTCTCTTAAAAGGATGTTTTCGGGAATTACATCAAAGCTCGAGATGCCATGGGAGTATCATGTCCATCAAACCCAACAGAACTGGATGTCAATCAGAAAAAATCCTCTCCGGAGACTGGGACAGCGAAGCCACAGCCACCGGAGCTAGCCCTGAGATGTCCACGCTGCGACTCAACAAACACAAAGTTCTGCTACTACAACAACTACAGCCTCTCTCAGCCTCGCTACTTTTGCAAATCATGCCGGAGATATTGGACCAAAGGTGGAACACTAAGGAACATTCCCGTAGGAGGCGGCTGCCGCAAAAACAAACGGTCCACATCTTCGGCGACAAGAAGCCTCAGAACCACACCAGAACCAGCCTTCTCGGCGGCGAGTTTCGGTGGGTTTGGTAACAATGAACACACTGATCTCAGCTTAGCCTTTGCCCTGCTGAACAAGCGACCTCAGGGGAATTCTTCACATCTAGGGTTTCCTTCAGCATTCGGTAACTCTAACTCTCATCAGACTGACATGGAGAGTGTGTTTGGAACAAGCCAGAAAATTGAGAACGCTGGTTATGCGTTTGGAAACGGGAGCAGCGGTTTGGATATGGCTATGAGTGATCCAAACAAGGTCTTATGGGGGTTTCCATGGCAGATGAATGGAGAGAGCTTTGGAATGATGAACATGGGAGGAGGAGGAGGTGGTGGTCATGCAGATCAGATTGATTCAGGGAGAGAGATTTGGACCAATATGAACTATATAAACTCTGGTGCTTTAATGTAGTTCAAATTAAAAGCTCCAGTTTATATGGGTTTTAGTTTAATTAGCGTTTTCATAATTTAATTTACTGGGAGAAAGGTGGAGGCTACCTAAGTTATGAAATGGTTAATGAAATATAGATATATTAGGGCAAACTTACAATATGGGTTTTTTTCAAAAAAAAAAAAAACTTACAATATGGGTTGGGGGGGGGGGGGGGTTGCTGTTGAGTTTCTTTCTTTTTTATGTTCATCGTTTCATTATGTTTTTAATGTGACATTTCCTTTGTTTAATTTTTTTCTAAGATAATTTGTTTGCGAAGTTCATATATATAACTTGTGGAATAAATAACTAATGGAGATATCAAGGAAAATGAATAATTTGCCAGATAATGGATTTCTGTGTTTAACTTGAATTTCTCTAACTGAACCCTAATTAGTATTTCTCTCTAGTGGCTTCTTAATGGCGCGTTCAGTGACGTTGATGTTCTACTTATATTTTTCTTTTTGTCGACCTACTTAATTGATTTAGTGATTAATGATCCATTTTAGTAATATTGCTATATATAGTGATATAATGTGGACTGGTTGCTAATTTAATACTAAGATATATCACTTCTGTATCAAATGATTTTAAGACGAAAATTCTGGTAAAGAGAAATTAAAACTGAAAGTCTAAATTATGTGCCGATGAAGCTGCGCGTTAAATAGTTTTCATTGATATTTTTGGGAGCTGAGAATGTAAGACCAGTTAATGATGACTAATGAAAGATCTCCTAACCTAATTTCGATTACATTGGCTAATGTACACTTAAGAGCTAAGAGAATGTTTTAAACGAATAGAAATATCTTTGTTAGTTGGTATAGTTGCTTTACACACGGAAACACGTGTTTATATATAAATAGAAACCCATCCATACTTTATTCTGTACATAATAGATACATTTTAAATTAGTGACTAGGGATTAACCCGGGCTACGCCCGGGACAATTTTGATTTTTTAAATATTTTGTATACAATTATTTCGTTGGATGTTATATTTTGAACTATATATTTTTGTGAATTTATGAATATTTTATATTTATAGTATGCATATTAAAGAATTTGAATATTTTTTGAGTTTGAAATTATTTTATTTTACATTGTGTAAACATTTTTGTGATAGTTGAATTTTTTTGTTTGTATTTTTTTGTGATAGTTTAACCTTTGAAAGTTTTGTATATATTTGAACTCTTATTTCTATTTTTTTACGGGATCTAAATATTTTCCAACGGAACTTTATATTATATAATCAAAACATTTGATATAATACATGTTTTTTCTTTTGACTAAAAATATTTTTTCCTATCATTTTGTTTTTGTTTTTGAAAATTGGCTTTCAAATTAACCAAATCAAATGTCAATTAAAAACCAAAAACATAAAACGGATCCCAATCTCCTATCCACATTAACCTAACCAAATCAAGTGTCAATAATCAAAAACATAAACCAGATTCTAATCTCATCTCCACGCTGACGGAAACGAATCATGCCCGTAAATTAGTTTTATATTTTTATCACGTCAAATTTGTCTATTATTTTACAAATCAAAAATAGAATCATGTTTTTAAAATTTGTTCTAATTTAGTTTCTAACATTATGTCACTTCGATTATTTTTAACAAAGAAACATATAACTAATAGTTGTATCCTTAATATAAATCTAATTTAGTTTTTCGAATTTGTTTTTCACTTTTATACACAATCACATGCAAAAAGTAAAATAATATTATCATAAACTAAGCTTGCCATCATTTGCATTTGTCATGGAAAGTCACCCTCTGTCGATAACTTGAAAACCCATTTTTTATAACAATCATTTTCTCTTCTCTTATGTGTTTGCTTCTTGAAATTTTCCGCGAAAAATCACCGATTTCATACAATCAAATTTTGAATTGGGAGATGTGTCAAAAAGGGTCTCTCTGATTGAATTATAGACTTAAGAGTAAGGAAATATTGGTGTAGAGAATCGGTTTCAGCGCATAGTTTGCTCTTCTCCTTCACTCTTCTTCTCACTCTCAAGCTTGTTCATGTTCTTTTTCAATCATGGTGATCAGTTTCTTTCTTTTTTCCGTAATTGATGCATTGACTTCTCTTTTGTATAGCGAAAGATATGATAATTATATGAATCAGTTGATGTACAACTATAAAAATTTGATCCTTGTGTGTTTAATGATGTCTAAAATAGAAGTTTTCATCATCATTTGGCTTTGTTTTTTTGCATTTTTATATTTATACTCTTGTAGCAGTTTCGTGCTGTGATTTTTCGTGGTAGATTTCACTGTGTGCTCCATCTATGAAATCTTTTGTGATTATCACCTTTGTTCTTTGTTAGCATCATGTTATTTTGTAACTTTTAATATTCTGGTTTGTGGCAGTGGTGTCCTTTTCATTATGTTTTGGTAACACCACTATTTGTTGCTTTCAAGATCTTGTTCTATGTACATCTTAAAGATCAATATGGTATACTCTTTAAATTGTAATATTAATCGCGACTGTGTTTATGGATGGTGTGTTTGTTTATGATAGATAGTTGTGTCCCTCACTCCTTGTGTTGCAATTTTTTATGATGAAATATTTGGTTTTGTCTTACCATTGCTTCTGTATGTTTATGACTGGTGTGTTTGCTTATGATATATGTGGACTTGGTTTCTTAGTTATTGTTCAATAATACTTACCATCATTCCAGAAAATTGTAACTCGTTATGTTTTCTTTTCTTTTTGTTCTTAGAAAAGAATGATTCTTGCTCATTTGTGTGATGAACTGAAAAGAGAAGACTAAAACAGTCAAGTGCATGGTAAAAAATCCATAATTTACACTAGTCATTCTCTCCATCTTACTGGTTTAGAAACAATATATTTTTATTTTCAAAATGCAGTTTCTACTCTATATTTCCTTTGCAAACGCTATAAATGCTAAATTGAATGATGAGTAGTTTTTTTTTTTTGCATATTTACATTTTTCTGAAGAATGTGCAAGACACTTATGCCTAGAGATGAAGAAACTATGAGTGATGAAGCCATATGAGAAATATTTCATGTAATTTGATTCTTCACTATTTGCATGTGAACTTATCTTTTTTTTGTAACACTTTTTTTGTAACACAAATGTGAACTTATCCAAACATATTTTTTTGTATAGAAGAGACTTTTACTATATTTTATGTAATATTTCTATTTCTCTTTACGATAGAAGTTTAATGTAAATTTTTAATTTTGTATATTTACTTATTGTTTATTTTTTCTTATTGTATATTTACTTATTCTAATTTTCTTACTCTTATATCAAATGATAATATTATGATATATGTTTAATGTAGTATTTATATTTCTTATATTGTATGCTTGTTTTTGTTATAATGTTTATTTACTTATATAAATATTTGGAAATAATAAAAGTGTACAACTATACATTTTCAGATAGATTTTAATGTAGTTTTTCCATTTTTATATAGTTTATTAATTATTATTTATTTTTCTTATATTGTGTATTTACTTATTCTAATTGTTTGGCATTTTATATCAAATCGTAATATTATATTTACGATAGATGTTTAATGTAATATTTCTGTTTCTTAATTGTAAATTAATTTACTTATTTTTTATTTTTCTTATATTGTATATTTACTTATTCTAATTTTCTTGCTTATATTGTATGCTTATTTTTATTACATTGTATATTTACTTAAAAAAATATTTGGAAATAATAAAATGTAAAACCGTAAAATTTTTTAAGATAGGTGTATAATGCAGTTTTTACATTTTTATATTGTATATTTACTTACTTTTACTTTTTCTTAAATTGTATATTTATTTATTCTAGTTGTTTTGCTTTTATATCAAATTTTAATATTATGATAGATGGTTAATGTAATATGTCAATTTCTTATATTTCATATTAATTATTATTTATTTTACTACATATTTTCAGCTATATGTTTGATGTATTTTTTTATTTCTTATATTGAAAATTTACTTATTTTTTTATTTTTATCTTGTATATGTACTTATTCTAATTTTATTTCTTTTATATCAAATTTTAATATTACAATAGATGTTTATGTAATATTTATATTTCTTATATTTTACATTTAATTATTATTCATTTTCTTTATATTTCATATTTACTTATTATTATTTTATAATAATTTCAGGTGGCATCTTTTGAGAAATATTACATTTACTTTTTTTTTGGAAATAATAAAAATGTAAATTAAATGTAAAAAAATGTAATACAACCATTTCTTATATATGGTATATATTTTATTCTAATTTTCGAATTTATTTATTCAACTTTTAAATATAAAATGGTAATAATATATTATGGACATTTTAATTTAATATTTCTTATATTATATTCTTTTTTTTAAATAATAGTGATATGTGACAATGTGACATCTTTCTGGAGAAGTTTATGTCGTTGATGTGGACGCTCTTTGGAGCCTCAAAAGCGAACTTTTAATAGTATAGAAGTTTATTATATGCTTATTTTTATTACATGTATATTTACTTATAAAAATATTTGGAAATAATAAAATATAAAACCTTAAATTTTTTTAGATAGGTGTGTAATGTAGTTTTTACATTTTTTATATTGTATATTTACTTATTTTTACTTTTTCTTAAATTGTATATTTACTTATTCTAGTTGTTTTGCTTTTATTTCAAATTTTAATATTTTGATAGATGGTTAATGTAATATGTCTACTCTTATATCTCATATTAATTATTATTTATCTTACTACATATTGTCAGATATATGTTTGATGTAGTTTTTTTATTTTTTATATTGAAAATTTATTTATTTATTTATTTTTTATCTTGTATATGTACTTATTCTAATTTTATTTCTTTTATATCAAATTCTAATATTACGATAGATGTTTATGTAATATTTATATTTTTTATATTTTATATTTAATTATTATTCATTTTCTTTATATTTCATATTTACTTATTATTATTTTTAATAATTTCAGGTGACATCTTTCGGGAAATATTACATTTAGTTTTTTTGAAAATAATAAAAATGTAAACTAAATGTAAAAAAATGTAATACTACCATTTCTTATATTGTATATATTTTTATTCTAATTTTCAAATTTATTTATTCAACTTTTAAATATAAAATGGTAATAATACATTATGGACATTTTAATGTAATATTTCTTATATTATATTCTTTTTTAAAAAAAATAATAGTTACATGTGGCATCTTTCTTGAGAAGTTTATGTCGCTGATGTGGACGCTCTCTGGAGCTTCAAAAGCGAACTTTTAATAGTATAGATTATTACTTATTGGAGTTTAATTATCGAATAAGTAAAACAAAATATAGGTGTTTAAGATGATTTATTTCAGCTATCAGAGAAGATCCAGTCAATAACTGACACAAGTATGTGTTCGGGTTTAGGTAGAACTGTGCCCACACCTAACATCTCGATCTAACTACTTTCATATTTCATCTGTCTTCTCGTTCTTTGGTTCTGTTGGATGCTATTTTTAGAATCATGGGCAGAGCATAACTTCTAAAATTTAAAGAATTAATATTACGATATTTATATTTTTAAAATTACAAAATAGAATTTATCAAAGAATTATAAATTATTTATTTATAAATAAAATTATATTTTATATTTTAAAAATTAATTTCTTTAGAGCAATTGTGGGGATTAGAACAAAAAGAAAAAAAACTTCAGATCTCATTTTTAGGCTTAGGCTTCTCGGGCCCAATCCCAATACCTCTCTAATTAATACAAAAGACATTAGTAACAAGGCCTTTGGATATTGTTATCCCCATTGAAGAGGCCAATATACGACTTCTAGGCCTTACATTAGGCTCAGTCATACTTTCAACTCTGCAAAAATGAACAAGAGGCTTTGATGTTTTTAAAGGGAACCAAGTGTGGGCACTTCAGTTGTTTTATCGGTTAGGTTTAGGTTCGGTTCTATATTTTTTCCAACCAAAATAAACCATAAATAGTTTGGTTTCGATTGGTTTCTGTTCGGTTTATATTTAGTTCGGTTTGTATTCGGTGTGCTTTGTGTTACAGTTTGGTTCAATCGGGTTTTCATAGTTTAGTTCTTTTAAAACATAAATATATGGTCATGAAATCATCATGTTGGTGACTATGAAAAACTAAATTATGTTGACAAAGCCTAATACAAAAACGAAACAAAAAACTTAACAAAACACAAAACATTTAGAAGAATACAATTAAATCAAGTTAACTACATTAAATAGATTTTTGTAAAACATCATTAATAATGCCTCTTAAAAATAAATGTAAATTAAATTTAATATAAAACTGAGAGAAAAAACTTAAGGAACCACAAAAATTTTATAAGAACACGATCAAATCAAAATTGACTAAAATAAATAAAAAATTAAAAAACATCGTTAATAAAATTAACAATGACTCTAATCTTAGGATTTTAGTATGTTGTATGTTGCTAGTATGCCTAATTTATATAATAACAAAATCATATTGGTTATAGATTCGGTTTAACTCGGTTTGGATCGGTTGGTTCGGAATGAGAAAATCTTAAACCGAACTATTTGATAACATACTTTGATTCGGTTTGGATAGGTTTCAGTTGGTTTGGTTCGACTTGGTTCAATTTTTTCGCCCAACGTTAGGAACAACTAGTTCCACCTTAAGAGAATTAACAGTTTCGATCCTGACTACTTAACATAAAACTACCACAACTCAAATGTTTCCAAAATGTGCTTTTTTCTTCAAAACATAGGGGACCCAAACTATCAATTCACATCAAAACCAGTCAGAGGAGCAGCTCTTATAATCCAACTCCAAATCAACGGTACCTGAGAAGCAGAACCCAAGATGAGCAAAAAGAGAGTCAGTTCCTTTAGAGATTTCACATAGAAACCATCACTTATAGAAATATATATGAAGTATGAACTTCAGAATAGATTACCTAAATACTATTATGTTAGTCGCCACTGTCTCTGCGAGTTCTTCCACTAAACACCAATCTTCTTAAGCTTATTCCCCGTTTTTTTCTTTGCACTTCATCATCAGTACCCTCAGAGCAAGGAGAGTTTGTTTGATTATTGTTGTTTCCAGCAGAGCGCATGGTGGTAGCTTCTTCCGCAGCTATTCTCCATATGTTTGATTGAACGTTGAGCTTCATGAGTTCTGTTTTCATTTCTGAGTATGACTCTTGAGTCGCCTCTAGTTGCTCAGTGACACTAACCGCTCTCTTGCTACTCTTGTCAGCCTCTTCCTTTGCAATCTCTAGCTTCATGAGCGCGTCTTGTACATCTGTCTCCCTCTTGTGGATATCTGACTTCAGTGTCTCGTTCTCATCTGAAACGATTTGGAGTTGTGTCTCTTTATCCATCAAATCCACCTTAATCTTCTCGATTACCTCCCTTAGTTGATTCAGTTCAGCTTCAGCATCTGTCTCCTCTGACATAAACCTTAGCTCTGTATTCTTAGCCACCAACATCGCCTTTAGCTTGACTATCTTGGATTTAGCTGTCTTTAATTCAGACTGGAGTTCAGCTTGTATCCTTAACCGAGAAGAAGCCTCTACATTCCCCTCTTGGTCTTTCTCACCAGAGGCTTCGAGAGCCGCTCTCAGTCGCTCTACCTCACATCTCAAGGAAGATACTTCTTCCTTCATCTCATTTGATTCCCCAAGTTTAACCAGAAGTTTAGTCACAAGACCTCCAAGCCATACCATCCTAGCTTTTGACTGTTCAAGCTCCACCGCCATTTTCCTATAACTCTCAACTGCTTTTGTGCCATCTGACTTCAGTTCTTCTACTGCCTTTTTAGCATTCTCCATTTGCCTTAGTGTTTCGGTGGCTAAAGCCTTCGTTTCTGCGTCTGTTACCTCACAGTCCTTAAGTTGGTTACTAAAATTCTCGACGAGGAAAAGTGTGTCCATTAGGTTTTCTCTCAAAAGGTGAATCTCAGAGTTACGCAACTCAGCTTGTTTCACATAACCAGCTTCAGAAGAAGCCACCTTCTCAATCTGAAGCTTTAGCTGTCGGATCTCCTGAACAACAGCAGCGAAATCCAAATCACCTTCCTCAGATACACTTCGATGAAAGGTTTTATCGGTTTCTTCCTCCAAGGCCTGGTTCCTGGTCTCCCGGAGCTTAAAGGAAAATTCTTGCAGCAGTTTCCTGGACTCTTCTGCTTCTTGCTTTGTTTGCTTCTTTGATGTCTCAGACACTGTGACTTGATGTTTCGCCTTCGTCAGGTCCTCTGTCAGCTCCTCTTGAAGCTGAGAGACTAGCGCCTCGTGCTCCGTTATTCTGCTTGGCTTCTTCTTCTGTTAGCAAACAAACATGGCAGTGTTACAGCAATCCCAAAGAGAGATAAAACAAACAGACAATAGAATGGAAGTTATTAGTTACATTTGCATCTGTCAACTACTACTCTAAATTAAATTTCTACCTATTTAAGATCCCATAGACACGAAATTTAATGTATGCTACATTTTTCCTAATCAAAGTCAATTCAGTAACATGTTATGATGGAACGGCTTATCTTGGATCATGCAAATAAAAGAGAATTTATTAAATCTAAATGCAACAACAAAGAATAAAAGATTGAATCTGAAACAAGCTTAGTACAAGAGAGGCTCATACCTCGTAGACATGACTTCGTGGAAGTTTACGGTCTGAAAATTTTGGACTTTTGTCCTTTGGTGTTCTGTTATTAGCTGAGATAGGAGATGAAGAAGAGTCAGGCTCTGGCGCTGCTAATTTCAGTGGCCGATCAGCACGAGGTGACAGCTTCTTAGGAACATCTGGAGATCCATTTCTGCCCCAACACACATACCAAATCAAAAACAACAAGGTTGACAAAATGAAAATGACGAGGATATCCACATTCAAGCACATGTGCAAGTGAATTAGTAGTAGTAACAGATCACGAAAGGTCATATTTGTTGGCTAGTATGGATTTCTTGTTCCAGAAAAAAAGAGACTAGAGAAAAATTGTGATTGAATTTGATTAAACAGAAGCAACATTGAGGACAGCAAGAATTGGAACCTTTAAGATTCAATGTTGAACTCCCTTGAGGAAACAACAAAAAGGGAAAAGAATCAGCCATAAATGCAAAGAAACATAGAAAGTCAAAATCAAGATTTACCTTGCCCTTTGGGTCTGCATACTGTAATATTATTCCTCAAATGCACAGAATGAATATCTTTTCATTTATCCAAAGATACTCCCAGCCTCTTCTTTGCTTCTTCAATGTATCTAGCCTGAGCCACCAACAATTGTATAGAGAGCTCATGAATATTTAATGCAGAAAGATGGAGACATATATTACAATTTACAATCCAGTGTCAGATAGTCATTACAAAGAAAGGATAAGCATAGAAGAATATTTCTTGACGCCTATAATCATGTCCAATACCAGAAAATGAACATCTTAAAACAGAAACAAAATCTTTTCCTGAAATTCTTAGTATTGTCTTATGTTGGCATAGAGATTCGTTGGATTGTCTTTGGCAAACATCTGATCTAATAACAAATGTACTGCTGCTTTTTGCTTAAGACTATTCTATTCAAATAAACCTGCTTATCCATAGCTCTAGAACACCATCAAAAACTTCGTGCTTAATATTTAAATTCAGTGGACAACAAAACAGTTGATTCATTATCTTGAAATGAGATACAATCAGCCCAATCAGACTTAATGATATTAACAGGCAACAACTAATTCCTTAATGACAGAATTAACAGTTTTGCTCCTGAATACTTAACATAAAATTACCACAACTCAAATATTTCGAACATGTATATTTCTCTTCAGAACAAAGTCCTCAAACTCCTTTGACAAAAAAAAAGTCCTCAAACCACTAATTCACATCAATACCAGAGTCACCAAACCAATGGTACCTGAGAAGTAGAACACAAGATGAGCAAAGAGAAAGTCAGCTCCTTTAGAGAATTCACAGAGAAACCATCACTTAACAATATATATGAACTTTAGAACAGATTACCTAATCATCATTGTCATTCTCCAGCTATTTCTGAGGCTTCTTCCAGAAAACACCAATCTTTTTGAGTACATTTCCAGTTTTCTTCTTTGTCACTTCATCATCGATCACCTTAGAGTAAGGAGAGTTTGTTTGATTATAGTTGTTTCCCGTAGGGAGCATGGCGGTAGCTGCTTCCGCAGGTTTTCTCCATTGAACTTTGAGCTTCCTGGGTTCTGTTTCCATTTCCGAGTTTGACGCTTGAGTTGCATCTAGTTGCTCAGTGACTCTAACCGCTCTCTGCCTACTCTTGTCAGCCTCTTCCATTGAAACTTCTTGTAGCTGTTTCCTGGACTCTTCTGATTCTTGATTTGCTTGTTTCTTTGATGTCTTAGACACTGTGCCTTGAGCCTTCTTCAGACCCTCTTGAAGCACTAGCTCCTCAAGCTCCGTTATTCTGCTTGGCTTTTTCTTCTGTTAGCAAACAAACATGGCAGTGTTACGGAAATCCCAAGGAGATAAAAGAAACAGACATGCAATACAGTGGAAGTTAGTTACATTTTCTTCTCTCAACTATTCTAAATTTAATGTTCTTTTTTTTTCTGAACAACAAATTAAATGTTCTACCTATTTTAAATCCCATAGACATGAATTAATGTATGCTACATTTTTCCTAATCAAAGTCAATTCAGTAAGATGTTATGATGGAACGGCTTATCATGGATCATGCAAATAAAAGACAATTTATTAAATATACATGCAGCAACAAATAATAAAAGATTGAATCTGAAACAAGCTTAGTACAAGAGAGGCTCGTACCTCGGAGACAGGACTTAGTGGAGATTTACGGTCTGGAACTTTTGGACTTTTGTCCTTCGGTGTTCTGTTATTAGCTGAGATAGGAGATGAAGAAGAGCCAGGCTCTAACGCTTCTAATTTCACTAGTCGAGTAGCATGAGGAGACAGCTTCTTGAGAACATCTGGAGATTCATTTCTGCCCCAAAACACATACCAAATCAAAAACAACAAGATTGACATAATGAAAATCACGAGGATATTCACATTCAAGCACATGTGCAAGAGAATTACTAATAGTAACAAATTAAAGGTCATATTTGTTGGCTAGAATGGATTTCTTGTTCCAAAAATGAGAGACTAGAGAAAAATTGTGATCTAATGGATTAAACAGAAGCAATAAGTATCAGGACCACAAGGACGCAACCTATAAGATTCAGTGTTGAATATAACTCGCATAAGGAAAAAACAAAAGGGGAAAAGAATCAGCCATAAATGCAAAGAAACTATAGAAAATCAAAAATCAAGATTTACCTTGCCTTTTGGGTATGCATACTGTAATATTATCCCTCCAGTGCACAGAATGAATATCTTTTGGGTTTATACAAAAGATATTCCCATACTCTTCTTTGCTTCTTCAATGTATAGCCTGACCCACCAACAATTGTATAGAGAGCTCAGCTCATGAATATTCAATACAGAAAGATTGATACATAGATTACAATCCAATGGCAAAGAAAGCATGATGGTAGTTATTGAAAAGAAACGATAAGTGTATACAAATATTTCTTTACGTCTGAAATCATATTCATTACCAGCAAATGAACATCTTAAAGAAGAAACAAACTCTTTTCTCGCACTTCTCACTAATGTCTTATGTTTGCATAGAGATTCGTTGGATTGTGTCTTTGGCAAACATCTGATTTTATAACAAATGAACCTTCTTTTTTTGCTTAAGACTATTCTATTCAAATGAACCTGCTTATCCATAGCTCTAGAACACCATCAAAAACTTAGTGCTTAGTATTTGAATTCAATGGACAACAAAACAGTTGAGACTTGACTCATTATTTTGAAATGAGACATGTTGTTGCATCTCACTATCAAATATAATTGAAAACCATTGTTTAAGATATTGTTGTGGAAAATCAAAACCAGTACTCAGTTAACCAGGACAGGATCATCAAGGGGATTTCAAATTACTCACAGTGGTAGCATTTGGTTTTGAATTAATGGTTTCATCTTCGCGGCTGAGTTCTGGGCTCCATCTACAAATAGTATGCTCTTCCACTGTGTAGTTATCCAAGCACAAAGGTAGATTAAAATCCTCTTTGTAAGATTTACCACTAACATGGAGAGTCAATAACGTTTTCGCAACGCTCCCGCTTAACCGAACAGCACAATGGACATCTGACCACACTCTTAACCGGTTACTGTCACCAGACTGAACTAAAACAGAGTATTCAGAGTGGACAAGAGATCGATGGTGACGGTATGCCACGAAATCCACACCGTACTGCAACCCTGACCTCAAGACCCAGTTCTTGGACCGTAAATGTGAATAAGCTTTGAAAAATATCGGGAAGTTTGGTCTTTTTGATCTCATGTACATCCATGCGTCGACTTCCTTCTCCAAGCAACGGCCTTGAAGATAGATTTTGATGCATTTGAGATTGTAGTGCAAGTACAAAGCTTCTTCAAAGGATAACTGAATCCATTTCTTGACTTTCTCAGGGGATAGGACGAGTGTGCCAAAACAACAGCGGTTTAGTAGCTCAGCTTGCTCTGGCTCAACCGCTAGAAGCACGTTGCAACTCGAGAGGGACCCTGATGTCTCTGATTTGGCTAGAGAGAGTTGGAGCTGAGAGACTGAGTTTGAAATGGGTTCCGCAAGAGCCTTCGCTTCAGCACCTTTCCATTTCCATCTGGGTGCCATGGAATGAAGCTGCACAAATGAAACCTTTTGAACATAAAACATATATAAATAATTCAAAATATTAGCTGCAACAACTATTAGACATTAGGATCATGGGGACATACAATTGATATACTTGTAAGAACCAAATTTAGAGCTGAACTGAAACAAAGCCAAGAACTTTTTGCGTTAGATAAAAGTAAAAATGCAGAGTCAGAAGGTCAACCTATCTAGAACCGGCAGAGAGAGAGAGACACCAATCGCATCTCATATTACATAGCATAAACCCGCAAATTTCATCTTAGCGTTGCCTATACATACTTAAGCTTTAGAGTTTTCCAAAAAAAAAAAAAAGACTTGTTACTTTATCGAACAGCTTCCGTGCACCAATAAATCAAATTGCTCACAAGAAATACACATTCAAAAATCAAACCTTATAGAAGATTAACTAAATGCACCAAACTTCGCGAAGATTCTCACTCACAATATGATTATCGTTACTGATTTTTTGTTAATCCTCTGCGATCTCGTCGAAAGGGGAGGAGATTTAGACTAAAGTTAATTTATTTGATTTGTTATCTTATAAATATCTTTTAATGTAAAAGTTTTAAAAAACAAAACATAAACTACATAGATAAATATTAATTAAGTTATCTATATTTAATGTGTTGTTATCTTATAAATATCTTTAATGAAAAAGTTAAAAAAAATAAATACATAAAACACATAGCTACATATTAATTAAGTAAAATTTTTAATTCTATATAATTGAAAAGAGAACATTGAGTGATTTTAAAGTTTTATTTTTTAATAATCAATACAATTTATAAAGATTTTTAAAAAAAAATATAAGTAAGAATTTTCAAATGGAAATATATATATATAATAATTTGCTAAAAAACATAAATAATCTATCATTATTACTTTTTTAATCAGTGGTGATTGTATTAATAAATAATTATAAAAATTTTGATTAGATAATTGATTAAAATTCATACTGATAAAAATTATTCAAAATCTAAAAATATATTTTCAATAAAAACATAATTCTTATACTGTGTTGTTATCTTATAAATATCTTTTAATGAACAAGTTCAAAAACAACCATAAAACACATAGCTAAATATTAATTAATTTAATTCCTATATATACTGTGTTGTTATCTTATAAATATGTTTTAATGAAAAATTTTAAAACATAAAACACATATCTAAATATTAATTAAGTAAATTTTCTAATTCTATATAATTGAAAAGATAACATTGAGTAATTTTAAAGATTTAGTTTTTAATAATGAATAAAATTTATATAGAAATGTTTTAAAAATTATTAGGAAGAATTTTCAAATGGAAATATATATAACAATTTGTTAGAAAACATAAATAATCTATCATTATAATTTTTTAATTAGTAGTGATTATATTAATAAATAATTGTAAAATTTTTAAGCCCGCATGTGCGGGCGAAACAACTGGTTTATTTGATTTTCTAAAAAAAAAAGATCAGTACAAGTAAATGACGTGTTTACCCCTATTTTAAGTGTACCAAATTACTAGCCTTTCACACACGTGCGTGGACTTAACCCACGTGCGGATTTTGAGAGTCTCCTCCTCTCTCTATATTAAAAATTATGCCTGTAACGACTGCGACGTAAAGCGAAGCCTAAAAGGTAAAAAAAAATCACTCGTCACTCATACGAAGAAGGGGACGCACAGTGTTTTTGAATCGCTGCTGCCAAGCAAAGCTATGGAGTTCTTGGGTCGCGATTCCGATTCCGACTACGCTTTCCAATTGCAGATGGAGGAGGCCATCGCGGCTTCTCTCTCTTCCCGATCTCGTGCTCCTTACCGCCCACCGTCTCCTCCCGTTGTCGCTAGGTGTGGATTCGCTATCGTGGAGGAGGAGGAGGCGATCGGTTCGACGCCGAGAGGTGGCTCGGAGAACGTGCGTCGCGGCGGCGAAGGTAACTCGAGAGGAAAAGGGAAAGCTCACGACACAACAACCACTGGTGATCGAAACCCTAACAGTAAAGTCGGTAGCTTCCAGAATGCTTCTGCGAATGTTAGTAAGAGACCTTCTCCGGCTGTTACTGTTCGTCCGGCGCAATCAGCCGGGGAGGGGAGCTCGAAGGTTGGTGCCGCCAAGGGGAGTTTCAGGGGAGACTTGATGTACAGGCTTTACTCCAAGGGTTTGGTGAACGAAGCGAGTGGGAGTGGTAAGGGGAAGGTGAGTGACGTGGTGGCTGGGTTTGGGGTCGCGATTTGCGACCAGAGGGATGCTCTGTTGTTTGAGTCCAAGGGACAGCTGGTTGGCCGTGGCGCGAATCGTCAGGGCGCGGAGATTCAGGCGTTGACGCGAGGGTTGACCGAAGCCTCCAAGCTGGGGATCAAACACGTTGCTATCTTCTGTGATTCATTTCCGATTTTCCAATACGTAAAAGTTTTCATTTTCTTCACTGTTACGTTTCGCTTTCACTTGCCTTTGTTGTTGTTGCTCTTGCTGTTGTTTAATCTGTGTCTAGAATCTGTTGATGTAGCTAATGTGTGTGTTGATGATGTGCTAATCTGATTGAAAGAGTCGCACTGACTACTTTACCTTTCCATACCGTGATCATTTTAGTAAGCCATTGTTGTTTCTCTTTGCTTGGCAATATAAACAAGTTGTTGCGCTACCTTCACTAGCTATTAGAGAGTAGACTGGAAGTTCTAAGGTCATTTGCTTGTGTTTTGTGCAATGGTTTTAGAATCCCTTTTTGTTATGCTTTCTTTACCTAGCTTTCCATGTCCTATGTTTCATAAGGTTTTATTTTATTTGAATGCAGGTCAGGGGAAGCTGGACGCCTAAGCAAAAGAAGATTGCCATGCTAATAGATGATTTGCAACGGATCAGGCAACAGTTCTCTTTTAGTCAAGCTGTTCTGGTGCCTGGAAATGAAGTGAAATATGCTTATAAACTTGCTAGGGAATCAATTGTTTCGCAAGCAACCCCTCTTGAAAGTCCCCGCCAAGCGAAAGTAGCTCGGAAAGAAGAGTGTCTTATCTGTTTTAACGACATTGATCCTGAGCGCATGTTTTCTATCGGTAAATGCAGTCATCGCTTTTGCTTTCAGTGTGTGAAGCAACATGTAGAGGTGAAGCTGCTTCACGGAATGATTCCAAATTGTCCTCATGATAAATGCAAGTCTGAGATGGTTATCGATGCATGTGGCAAGCTTTTGACTCCAAAATTGGGTGAAATGTGGAAGCAAAGAATCAAGGAGAACGCAATACCGGTCACTGAGAGAGTCTACTGTCCTTACCTGAGGTGTTCCGCTTTGATGTCCAAAACCAAGATATCTGAATCTGCCAAGACCTTGCTGTCTGCTTACCCTGCATCTGGAGTCAGGAGATGTGTCGAATGTCGTGGCCTCTTCTGTGTGGATTGCAAAGTACCGTGGCATGGAAAGCTGTCATGCGCCGAGTACAAGAAACTGCATCCTAATCCTCCAGCAGATGATGTGAAGCTAAAATCTCTGGCAAATAATAAAATGTGGCGCCAATGTGGCAAGTGCCAACACATGATCGAACTTAGTCAAGGATGCAATCACATCACTTGCAGGTATCTCTCTAACTATCGACCTATCAACAACACTTTTATCATCCTGATAACCTTTGGATTCAGATCATCAAATTTTAGCACGTGGTTTACATTTCATTCTTTCCCTGTTTAACAATATTGGTGGCATATTCCTTTTGGTATTTGCGTCAGATGTGGGCATGAGTTTTGCTACAACTGTGGAGGAGGATGGAACAAAAAAACAGGGACTTGTGTTAAGCGATGCCCGATCTGGGACGAAGCATACATCATGCGTCAAAATCCAGCACGTGTGTATGTGGCGCCTAACAACTACTTTGATGAAGCATACATCAGGCGTCAAGATCCAGCGCGTGTGTATGTGGCGCCTAACAACTACTTTGATGATCATGATGAGGAGGATGATGAAGATTATGAAACTGATGAAGATTTTGATTACGACTATGGTGACTTCCCCTTTAATTTGGGGCATCATATGAATGATGTTAATCCTGATGAGCCCTTTGATCCCTTCTTTGATCTGCCAGATGGTAATATTGCCCTTGTAAATCTGTATAAAACCCTTGAATCTCATCAGTTTTTTCGTATTGAAATCACTCTCTGATGATCATGTAGGTGTGGTCTTTTTACCACATATGCTGTCTCCCAGGAGCCGTCAGCAATTGTACGACTCAGATGATGATTCTGATGAAGAAACGGGTCAGCCACCTCATTTGAGACAGAGTAACGCCCCTTCTGGTAATGAGACAACAAGAGTTAGTGCTCCTCCTGAGGAAGAAGAAGAAGAAGAAGAAGTGGACGACTACCCCTTTAATTTGGACCACCATAACAAGGGTAATATTGCCCTTGTAAATCTCTATAAAACCCTTGAATCTCATTAAGCTTTCTCGTACTCAAAACCACTCTCTGATGATCATGTAGGTGAGATCTTTCTCCCACATATGTTGTCTCCCAGGAGCCGTGAGCAATTGTACGACTCGGATGATGATTCTGATGAGGAAACGGGTCAACCAGCTCATCTGAGACAGAGTAACGTCCCGTCTGGTAATGAGGCGACGAGAGTTAATGCTCATTTCACACAGAGTAATGACCGGTCTGGTAATGAGACAACAAGAGTTTATGCTCCTCCTGAGGAAGAAGAAGAAGAAGAAGAAGAAGTGGACGACTGCCCATACTTTGAAACTTATGAAGAGGACGGTACAGTATATGACTCGGACGGCTATGAAATCGAGGATTACACGAACCCTTACGATTCAGATGACTATTGAGGTGTACTTTGGAACCAAAGTTGCTCTCTTTTGGTCTATGATCTTTCGGCTGTAAACTCTTTGGTGGATCATATGTTTCTATGACTTCTTGTTGCGTTTGAGTTTTGGAGATTCAGGAGTGGGTATTTTCAGAATCCTTGTGTTTGAAGGTAAAAGCTTTGCTTTGCATATAAATGTCAATTATGAAACTGACACCTAGAACTTTTAAATCACCGATAAGCAAATTACAATGAAGCTGCATCTCCTGACAAAAAAAAGGTGAACTCGTGGAACCCAGAATAAAACACTCCTGAGTTACAACAAACAACAACAGAGAAAACTTCAGATACAGATACCAGTTACGTTTATAAGGGTTTCGATTCTGCAAAAGTAAATCAAAGCAAAACTCATCTACAGATCTTCAGATGAAATCAAAGAGAAGAGTGAAGAGAAGCAAAAGACATACCATGAAGAGATATCCTGCCATATAACCTCAATGTTCACGATGAAGAAGATGAAATCCAGCTAAGGGTTTAGAGTAAGAAACAAAGAAGAATACTCTGTTTTTCTCTTCTTTTAACTTTGTAGCTTTACCTGTAACTTGCTGAGCAATCCATGAAGCCTATCATACAATCCTTCTCCAGTAACCGCACAATTTGCTTGAATATGCCAATCACGCTTTCTTGATACATAGATTAGAAATATTTAACCTATAGAATTACATACTGTATATCGATTTCTTTTCTTATGCAAATATTTTTGTCTCCATAAATTAAAAGTTAATAAAATATCATATTTAAGTACAGTAATATCAAAAAAAAAAAATATCAAACAACCTCATCCATAACATTACGGAAAATTCCGACTAAAAAAGGAAATATTATAAACGCAAACAGGACTAGGAACTATAAAATAAATGTAACTCTGGTATATCAGGATAAATGCAAAAACAAAACAAAAAAGGAAATAAGCAAAGAGACCTACACTAGTATAAATACACTACTCGTTACCACCCCCTCTTCATTCGTTCAATTCATCATAAAACTCAAAGCCGCTCATCGATAGTAGAGACAAGAAAGCAACAACAACAACAATCATGAGAAACTTGTCTTATCAAACTCTGACTGATTATTCGGAGGAAGAGACTCAAAGAATCTTCGAGTTCATGGTGAAACTGAAACAGGCCGACGATGGAACAGGCATATTCAATCGATTCTGCTCTGCGATTCAGCGTTATCGATCTGGTTATCAAACCTACACCAGACTCGAAAACAGTCTCCTTTCGATTCTCTGTGATCACAAAGGTTTACTCGACGAGTTCCATCAGCTTAAATCGGGTTTTGCCTCTCCTGTAATAAGAAACAATGAGACGAAGAAAGACAACGCGGAATCAGACATGGAGCGTACGATAGGGTTCTTCAAGAAAATCGAAGCCCTAGGCAAGAGTGTGTACAAAGCGTTTATAAGTGCGTTAGCGTTGTCAGATGATATCGAGACTCTGATGGAACAACTCGACGAGATTATATGCCAAGACACGTCTCTAAAAGAGGAGTTTGAAACGTTCTTAGACGGTTCCCGCGAAGAAAGCGTGGAGGTCACGCCATCGTATCAGATAAACGAGAAGTACTATTTGGACAGTCCTTATGATCCCGACGTTGCATCGCAGAAGAGGAGCCAGCCTTGCCTCAAGGACAAACTTATGAAGGAGGATATGCTCATGCATGACCTAGCTGCTGTTATTAGGTTTGGTCAATATCCGAACAGCTTTGAGAAGCCTCCACTAGGATTTAACAGAGTCTTGGAATGGTTATACAGAGGTAAGGGGGTGCCACGAGAATATAAGGCACATCCGAAGCTTACGGCAACATATATGTTACCTATGTTGCAGTATACGCATGAGGAGATGACAAGGGCGAAAACAAGTACGGTGTAAGTGTCTATACACAAATGTTAGTGAATGAGAGTTCCTTTATATTTGATATGAATCTCGGTTATGTTTTAGTAGTAGTCTCCCAGTTTTCAGGTATAATATTTCAAAACTGTGAGTGATTTTATTTAGGATCAGTGTAGCTTTATATTTGTTCTAAGACGTGGAGGGATACTAAGTTTCTTCAATCAGTTTAAATATGACACTTCTTCAAAGACCTAAGGACATCAGTTTACAAATTTACTTGCCACAGAGTCCATCTTTTGTTAACACAAAACTTGTCAACTTGGAAAACAGAGAGAGAAAAAGATATAATTAAATTTTTGAGATTGATTAAAAAGAATATAGTCTGAGAGTTGGATTAATTATAAAACTGCGACTGTTGTTAACATTAAGTTTTTACGTTACCAGATTAGAGAAAAAAACTATATTTTGTTTTTTTATAAGAATGTGAATTTCATTTATCAAATGAGAATGTTTGTACTTGTACAAAAAGTTTGAAAGAAAAGCAATCCTAAGCCAAAAAAACAGAGGAGAGCTTAAATTGAAGACTTTAGAAGCTGAGATAATCCATACTCATGAGTCAGCCAGATTTGCTCTTGGTCTTGGTCTTCTAGGAAGAATGAAAAGAGATCGAATGTAAATGCATGTGTTTATAAAGTCCACGAAAAGGTAATCAAGCATGTCGTGGACTTTATAAACACATGCATTTACATTCGATCTCTTTTCATTCTTCCTAGAAGACCAAGACCAAGAGCAAATCTGTCTGACTCATGAGTATGGATTATCTCAGCTTCTAAAAAGTCTTCAATTTAAGCTCTCCTCTGTTTTTTTTGGCTTAGGATTGCTTTAAAATCACCTAAATTTTTTTTAAGCTTTCCACTCAAACAGCTTAAAATCACCTAAAATTTTTATAACTTCACAACTTAAAATATTTTCAGTAACAGTGGATTCCAGAGTACTTTACGAAATGTCAAGTTCAATAATAGTAAATTTTAAATGAATTTTTAAAATTTATATTTGAATAACAGTGTATTTGTCATTTTAATACAAATTACCTAAAACTCTCACTTGGATACATCCGCTTAAAGAAAAACACTTTAAAACTTTAAAAATAAAATTTTGAAAATTCTAAAATAGAAAGTCTTTTGGAAATGCATAACTAGAATTTTCTGTCTTCTACCAACACTCAGGAGCAATTCCACACTTTGTGCATTGTCGTCTTTCTCGTATTGTCCACCCTGAAGATGCCTTGGTGTTGCTCGCGCGCTACCGGCGAGATAGATTCAACAGCTCCACTATTTCTTCGACTAGCAGAGATAGATTTGCTGTTTTGGTCTCTATCTACTGGATTTTCAACAATGCAAACTTCTCGTAGCTAAGAAGCTGTGGCGGAGATGAAATGTGATTATCTGCTTTGAGCTTTTTACTGAATAAGCTTGCAGGTTTTTAATTATAGTGCTCATATTGAAAATTTCTGTAACATTCTTATATTGTTCTCTACTCTGATGAGAAAAGGTTGTAACTTTGTGGTTATGGTTACATTCCTTGAATGTAGAGTTTAAATCTCTAGAATCTTTCTTAATGGTAGTCACATACTCGACAATGGACGACGGAACATTTGTTTGTTAATTGCTACTGTAGATAATCTATATAGATTGAACGAGGCATCTCTCTTATGATATTCTAATTATGAATAGATTTGTAAGATATAGACAATTTGATCTTATTCAAGGTTTAACTGTCACATTTTTTCTTAACTGTCACATTTTATTCATATTCAAGTAGTCATCTTGTAGCCTTTTTTTCAAAAAAAAAGTAGTCTACTTGTATTTACTGTTATATATACTTAGGACTAGGGATGTCAATTGGGCTGTCCGGACAGAATTGGACATGTCCAGATGGGCTTTTTTTTTTTGGGCGTTTTTGGTCTTGATGTCCAAATATGTCCATGTCCAAATAGTCCATGTCCAAATAGGACCATGTCCAAATAGTCCATGTCCAAATAGGACTATGTCCAGTTGGACTGTCCATGGAGTCCAGTTCGCCAACTTGATTTAAAAAACATTACTCATTACGCCCAAATCTGGTCTTGATGTCCAGTTCTAGAACAGCGATTTCCCATCAACTCTTTACGCCCACGCGAAGTAGCGAACCCACCACGAAGAGACAGAGAGCGAAGTCGATGACAGAAGCTTTGTGACCTGGAAGCCTTGTAAGAATCTGGGCTGTCTGAAGAAAAAAACAAGAGAAAAAACATGGGTTTACAATGAGAAGATAGAGAGAGCTTGAGATCGAGAGAGAGCTCGTCGGAGAAGAGAGAGAGAGCTCGACGGAGATGGGTTTTCGTCAGAGAGGAAAGCTCGAGATCGAGAGAGATGGAGTCATGGAGAGCTTGAGAGTTGAGATCGAGAGAGATGAGATTGAGAGATAAGAGTGACGGCAAAATGAAAAAAATGATTTTTCCCCAATTAAAAACCCTAGACATTTTAATGATTTGGACGGCCCATGTCCATTTGGTCTTGTCCATTGATCTTTGGGCGTATTTGGGCGTTGTCCAGTTGGACAACAAAATATTTTGGACAAATTTGGACATGTCCATATTAGTCCATATTAATTTGGACATGGACGTCCATGGACAGAGTGTCCAGTTGACATCCCTACTTAGGACGGTTGTCCGATTATGATATTGTTACGTTAAAATCTAGTGTTAAATCTGTTGACCATTTTTGTATTGCTTGTGAGTTGTTGTGACATTCACAGACGTTAAACCAAAGAAGGAAACAGTGTTATGGGGTGGTCACTTTATTCACAACATTCATAAAGTCCTCTCGTAGATTTTGTTGCCTTTGCGTAATGCAAGACGCCGATACATGTTCATGTGCAAACTCTAATAGGTGAGGGGGACATGTATGTTTCATCCCTTGAGAGGTAAAAGTTATGACCTCTTCCATTTTGCCCCTTGAAACAAGTTAATATTATAAGGAAAATATATATTCTAAAAGTTTGGTAAACTGTCGTTTCAAATGCTTGTGCCTTTAGCTGATCTTTTGAACCTAGGATTTTAATGAATTGGATACGAGGATACAATAATCACATTTGCATGCCTAGTGCATATTTGGATATTTTAGAAATAGCTATGATTGAAATCGTCATTGTCCGATAAAGTTGATCTTGACATAAATAAATAGCGTACAACGTGCATATTATATAGAGAGAGTTGCTTATTATCTTCATTGTTATTCTCTAGTAGGAGTATATTAGTGTCAATGACGCCTCATAGTTCATAGTACCGTATAGAAGACTTTAGACGTGCTATCCGTTAACTTGACAGTTTCACTGATTTGACCTCATGAAACCACCCCAACACTTCAACTTATTAGTAACGTTGGTTGCAGCTTTACCGTCGACCTTTTCTTCTCAAAACATAATTTTTGGCATATTCCTCTTAAATAATATAAAAGCCCCATCAACACACGTTATTTACCAATTTCCTTTTGTTTTGTTCTGTTTCATGAAACTCATTTATACTGTCTTGACTATGTCAGGACTCCGGAAGTTTTGCACAGGGGGTATATATATATATATATATATATCGGACTTGTCGTCTCATATATATTCAGTGGAAGAGAAAACTGTGAGAAGAGAGAAAAAGCAAAAGAAAAAAAAAACGTAAATTCTTTATGTTCCCAATGATTCGAGGAGCGCTTCTTGGCACCATCTGGATGATGATATATTGTGTTTGCACGTCATTCCAACAAGAGACAACGTTCGTCTACAACGGCTTCGACCAAGGAGACCATCGTATCCACCTTCAGGGTGGTGCAAAAATCATTCCAAAAAAAGATGTCTTGCAACTCACGAATGCAACGACAACGCAAATAGGTCGTGCTTTCTTCGAGCAGCCTATTGAGTTCAAACCATCCGAACCAGTCTCGTTCTCGACGCATTTTGTGTGCGCGCTGGTCTCTGTAAGTGAGGTGAGTAGCCATGGCATGGCGTTTTTCGTGTCTCATTCCACTGATTTCGAAGGCGCGGAACCATCTCGATACTTTGGACTTTTCAACGCAAATGGATCTGCTTCGACACGTGTGTTGGCTGTTGAGCTTGATATTGCCAAAGCTGTGGATGTGCTCGACATCAATGATAATCATGTTGGGATTGATGTGAACAGTGCGGTGTCTGTGGTTGCTGCTCCCGCTTCTTATTTCTCGGACAAAGAAGGTCGGATGATAGACATGAAACTCGTGAGTGGCGATCCTATCCAGGTTTGGGTAGACTACGAAGGAACAACACTCAACGTTTCAATTGCTACTCTTCATAACAAGAAACCAAGCCGACCTCTGTTGTCATCGACATCCATCAATCTTACCGAGATTGTGCAAGGCAGAAGAATGTTTGTCGGGTTTTCTGGTTCAACCGGGTCAGGCGTGGTCAACCAGTACGTACTCGGGTGGAGTTTTAGCAAACTCATGGCGTCGCTGCAGAAGATTGACATCTCAAAACTTCCCAAAGCCCCTCATCCAATCAATAAAAGAAACTATACATCTCTGCTGTCTGATGTTCTGCTGAGTTTACTAGCTTTGTTTGTTTTGGGGCTTCTCTTTGGGGCGTATATGTATAGGAGAAACTTGTATGCCGAAGTAAAAGAGGATTGGGAAAATGCGTATGGTCCACTCAGGTATTCCTACAAATCTTTATACAAAGCAACAAAAGGGTTCAGTAAAGATGAATTTATTGGGAGAGGAGGTTTTGGTGAAGTCTACAAAGGAACACTCCCTCGGAGCACAGAGATGAGAGAAGTGGCTGTGAAGAAAGTAGCACATGACGGTGAGCAAGGTATGAAGCAATTCGTCGCTGAGATCGTGTGCATGAGGAGTTTAAAACACAGGAGCTTGGTTCCACTTCTTGGGTATTGCAGGAGGAAACATGAGTTATTACTGGTCTCTGAGTACATGCCAAATGGTAGCCTTGATTATCACTTGTTTAATGATGATGGACCTACTCTCCCCTGGGGGAGAAGATTTGCCATTCTCAAAGACATTGCGTCAGCTCTTAGTTACTTACACACAGAAGCTGACCAGGTTGTTATACACAGAGATATCAAAGCTTCTAATGTTTTGTTGGATGCAGAGTTCAACGGAAGGTTGGGTGATTTTGGTATGTCGAGGTTGTATGAAAGAGGGGCTGATCCAACCACAACAGCTGCAGTTGGGACTGTTGGCTACATGGCACCTGAGGTCACAACATTTGGACCTTCCACTGGAACTGATGTATACGCTTTTGGTGTTTTCTTGCTTGAAGTAACTTGTGGGAGGAGACCCGTGGAGCTTCGCGTGCCAGCTGAAGAGCGTTTTCTGATCAAATGGGTTTGTGAATGCTGGAGAGGGTCCTCTTTGCTTGATGCTATGGATCCAAGGCTGAAAGAATTCTCATCCGGAGAAGTGGAGAGGGTTCTGAAAATTGGTTTGCTATGTGCAAACCTTGCTCCAGATGCAAGACCGTCCATGGAGCAAGTGGTGCAATATCTAAATGGAAACCTAGCATTGCCCGAGTTTTGGCCATATTCTCCGGGAATTGGAGCTCTCACTCCAACAACGCTTTCACCAGAACTGCTCTCGCTCGAATCACAATCACTGGCTTCTTCCTTATCCAACACCTCAATGTTTATTACTCATACAGTACTCTACGGGAATGGACGATGAAAGTTTCTAACAACTTTCCTTGTCTTGGCATGGGCTATTATTCAACCATTTCTATTCGATATAATGTTTGTTTCATTGTATGCTCAAACCATGTTCATCAGTGACATTCTCCATTAAGTTTCACTGGTAGAAGTAGGTATGGGTATTCGGATTCTCGGGTCGGGTTCGGATCGGGTCATTTCAGTCCAGGTCATATTGGTCTTAAAGTTTAGGATCCAATAGAATAATTTAAAATTCTCTATTCCGGACCGGCTCGGGTCTTACTAAGCCCGGACCGGGTCGGATCTTAGATAATTAGACCTAATAGGATAATTAGAATTTTCTGGTTTGGATTCGGTTCAGTTTCGGGTCGGATTTGGTTCGAGTCATGTCGGATTCAGCAAAAAAAAATCCAAAACACAAAAATACCTGAAAATATTTAATTATCCAAAATCTGATTCTAAAACATGAAAGTACCCAAGATTTAATTAAGTGCAGTGATTTTTCAACAAGGTTGCATTAGTATTACTTTTTTTTAATCTAATGCAACCGAACTCTTGTCGGTGTAATTCAGATCGCTATTCAAATCTCATTAACAGAAGCAAGAAAAAACCGATGACAAGAGGCAAACCAAAATATTTTAGTCCACATGCCATTGTGATTCGATCAGATTTGATATTGGATTAAACTGAAGTTAATGATTTTTTTTTGGAACAGTACCTGATTTTTATGATCTTTTGTAAACATTATGCATATATTCTTATAAATATTAGAGCATATCAGCATTATGATCTTTTGGCTGATTATAAGCTGATATAACCTAAGAGTTGACTGTATTCATAGGCATACATCATAGAAAAATAATGCAATAGCCATATTAGCATCATGAATCTTTTCCTTGCTTTGAAAACATGATTTTATAGCTGGTTGTGTCTGATTTTTTATAAGGAAATTGCACCCAATATACAAAACAAAAACCAAAATTCACTAACTAAATTAAAACACCCTCTCTCCTTACTTTCTCTTTCTGTTTCTCTCTACTCTCTCTCAAAATCTAATTTCACTTTTTTGGTTATTTATCAAATAAACCCTTTTTATATCCCTTTTAAAGTATGAGTTTACATCTATACTGACCTTTTTCTGACATTGAGGCACACAAACTTGAGTAGAACCTTCACCTGTCATCGAAATCGCGAAGTTGCCTATTTACTTCTCCCTTATTTTTTGTTTTTTTGCTCTATCCTCATTTTTTTCAATAATTTCTTATTGCGTGTTGAACTTCTAGAGGAACCTTTTTGCATCAGTTTGTTCTTCCTTCACTCTCGCCAAATTTTGTTTAATTCTGTTGAATTTGGTGAAATATAATTTCTAAATCACTCTTTTCCATTGCTAAGTACACAGCAAAAAAAAAAGCTTAAACCACAAGCACGACAAAAACGGATCACCTATCTAATGAGAAGCAAGAAATAGGTGATCATTTAAATTTGAATTTTCAATTATTAAATTTTGTAACACAAGTGATCATTTAAACAAAACAAGTGATCATTTAACAAAGTAAGAAGTATATAAAAACAATACTTGAGAGACGTCAAAAAAGGACGAGACAATATTTTATTAATCACACAAAACCTATTTTTACTTTAAAAGAAAAGAATTTAATTGTTTATTGACAAAATTTTGGGTTATATATACGAATCAGGACGGTTCATTGGATCGCCGGTTATCGAATTTTTATCGGTTTAACTTTAGTTAGGTTCTGGTATTAATCTAATCTGAATTATTGTCCTCTTCGCGGTTAAAATCGGCCTGACCATCGTTCCAATCCGGATTTATAAACTCTGGTTAAAAGTTTTGCTTATCATCCAGCCATGTTTTTCAGTTCCACGCATTCGGCGACCTTTATGGATGAATCGGTTTATTCAACTAGATTTGATGTTTCGCAATGTGTACGTTTGATATTCGGTTCATGTTTGGATCAGTCTTCGGTGGGGCTTAATTTTTTGGGTCTAAAAGCATCAATATCAGCTGTCATTAGAGCGTCCATAGGAGGAGGGGGAGACCACAAAGGACGAAACAAAGAAAGACAAGGGAGAAAAGTTCCTTAGATAAGGACGTCCTTGCTGCTTCCTCCGCTTGTTTTGTGGGCTCCACGACACGTGGTGGTCTATCATTGATTCACTTTTAATTTTTTTTTAAAGCAGAAAATTTATAAAAAAATAGTTTTGGAGGACTTTTTTTGGTCCCACCGATAAAGATGCTCTAAGGCCATCTCCAATATATTACTCCATATCTTACTTCAAATTGGTGTAACTCCAAAATGGAGTAGGATTTTACTCCAATGTATCACTCTATTTCTTACTCCATAAGAAAATAGTCACAAATGATTCCTTTATTATTTAGTGAATAATTATGAATAGTACATTCAATTTATAAGAATTTAACAATTAATCCAAGTACTTTATGTTTCCAAAAATTTCATAAAAATAAATTTTATTTAAATTAAATATTTATCATTAAAAATACAATTAGAGTTTTCTTACAATTTTAATTGGTGCAATTTTCTAATTCAAAAAAGTTATGCATTAAAAACATTTTAAAATGGATTTTTTTTCGTTTTGTAATTTGAATTACTTACATGATCTAAATATTTGTGCATACATCAAGCTCAAGAAGTATATATGTTATCATCAAAATGTTGACCCACAAGATAAACAAATTCATATATTTCACTTGAACAATACTTCACCGATTCCGAAAAATAATTTACTGAATTATTAAATCATTTATTTTATAATATAATATTATTTTATATAGTTTATGTTTTGATTTGTTTTTTAGTTTATGCATGTTTTATGTAAAAATATTAAATAATAATTTGTGAAATGTTTTATTTTGTTATTGTATTATTTTAAATATTATTTAAGTATAAAATAAAAACATTTAAGACTAAAAGGACTATTCATAAATTAAAAGAGTTCAACTTCAAAATGGAGTAATGTATGAGATTACTCAATAAATGGAGTAACCCTAACCATTACTCCATTTTGGAGTTGGATATAGAGTGGAGTTCGAGAAGATTTTACTCCAAAATGAAGTTTGAAGTCAAAAATGAAGTTTGGAGTCATGCATAAACTAAAAACAAATCAAAACATAAATTATATAAAATAATATAATATTATAAAAATAAAAGATTTAATAATTCAGTAAATTATTTTTCGGAATCGGTGATGTATTGTTCAAGTGAAATATATGAATTTGTTTATCTTGTGGGTCAACATTTTGATGATAACATATATATACTTCTTGAGCTTGAAGTATGCACAAACATTTAGATCATGTAAGTAACTCAAATCACAAAACGAAAAAAAATCCATTTTTAAATGTTTTTAATGCATAACTTTTTTTGAATTAGAAAATTGCATATGATGAAAATTGCACCAATTAAAATTGTAAGAAAACTCTAATTGTATTTTTAATGATAAATATTTAATTTAAATAAAATTTATTTTTATGAAATTTTTGGAAACATAGAGTACTTGGATTAATTGTTAAATTCTTATAAATTGAAGGTACTATTCATAATTATTCACTAAATAATAAATGAATCATTTGTGAATATTCTTTTATTGAGTAAGAAATGGAGTGATACATTGGAGTAAAATCCTACTCTATTTTGGAGTTACACCAATTTGGAATAAAATATGGAGTAATACATTGGAGATGCTCTTAGAACTTAGACCCATTTAGGTGTTTGTAAAAATTTTCAAACATTTTTTTTCGGTTCTGAATCGGTTCAATTTTAATATTTTATATTAAAATTACTTTTCGTTATAATTCCATTTTTATCTGAAATCCGTAAAAAATTTAACCAATTTTTCATATTTATCTTTAATTTTATAAATAACTAAAAATAAAATGATAATAATTAAATTATGTATTTTTAAACTTTAAATTTGACATCTAAAATTTCATGCTACTTGAGAATGTTGCAAAAATAATGATGAAGATTACAAACAAAAAATTTAAACTAAATTATAAATTAAAATATTGAAAGGGTGTAATATTATTTGATATTCATGTTTTTAGGTCGCATAGACATCAGCTCCTATCAGATCTATCCGGATTGGTTCTTTCTTGGTTCAGCGTATCATTTTTTGTTTTGATTTTTGACGTCATTTGGTATGGAAGAATTTTAGATCCATCTAGATACTTGTAAATTTTTGATACAATTTCAGATAGATTGAATAGGTTTAGAATCAATTCCAGTTTAAATTTTCGAATCCGAGTAAAACTTCCAGACCTAACCACGTCATCATCCATCCTTGACCGAGTAATCAGTTAGGCAAGAACTTCTCGACAAAGAATGCAACCATTACCTAGTCCATTCAGTTTGTTAAGTTGGGCCGGATAAAAGCAATTTAGAATACCCAAGCCACCGTCACCGGATCTCCGACCCTGAGATGTCGCCGTCTCTCTCCCCCGCCGGTACGTAATAGGCGATTGTGTTGTGAGAGTCCCTAGTGGCAAGTCCACACTTCGTCCACACACGTTTTTTTTTAAACTCCCGCGAACACCTCAGGTGCAAGTCCACACTTCGTCTGCTGCAGAGATATTTTCGTAAACGCAAACGTCTTCTAGTCATGAAGCTGTACGCAAACGCAAACATCTTTGCTTGCAGGTTGGTCATTTCTTCTATAAGAAGTTGCTGTCACATTTATAAGTGGTCAAGTCTAATAGTATTACTTTGTCGTCATGGTTTTATTCCTTGAATGTAGAGTTCAACTCTTGAATATTTATTAATAGTAATCACATAACTCAACAGTAGCACAACAGAAAAGTTGTTTGTTTAATTGCTATCGATTGAAATAAGCTTCTCTCTTATGTCATTCTAGTTATGAATATATTTATTGGATATATCATATATGTCCACAGCTTGATCTCATTTAAATCAACTTGTATATTTATTTGTATATATAATGAGGAAGGTTGTACTCTGCTTATAATATTGTTCCTTAAAATTTTAGTTGTTTTCTATTGATTGTGAGTTGTAACATTCACAAACATAGAAGGAAACACTGTGACGAAAGAGAAAGGTAAAAGAAGGAAAGAGAAGAGCTGTAGTATCTTCTCCATGAGACAGTTCAAAAGAAATTGAGGGACTACCTTGAATCTTGGCAGCTTTTTATTGGCCTAAATTTAATTTTATTTGAAATTTAATTTTAGTTTAACTTATGTTAGTATTGTATTATGAAAAAAACACATCTGAGATAAAGAACTTTATCACTGCGGATGCTCTTATAAATTGGAAATATATGTGTTCAAAAAAAAAAAAATTGGAAATATATAATCACATTTGTATAGTCTGGAAGTTCACATTCTTTGTTGTTAAGAGTGGCACTGAAATGGTGGTTGTCCAAGAAAGTTGACCTTTGACAAAAATAAACAGCGTACCATATGCATATTATATAGAGAATGTTATTCCCTTCATGTTACTCTGTAGTATCTTAATGTCAATGAGTGTATCTTGCGCCTATAGTTCATACCGTATAGAAGACTTTAGACGTGCTATATCCATTAACTTGTTAGTTTCAGTGATTGACCTTATGACTCACGCCCGATTCCTTCAGTTTATCAGAAACATAGGCTGCAGCATCACTATTAACCTTTTCTTCTCAATGATAATTTTTTTGGCATATTCCTCTAAAATAATATGAAGCCACTTTGTTTACCAATTTCTTTTTGTTTTGTTTGTTCTGTTCTGTTTTTTTTTTTTTTTTGAAACTATTCTGTTCTGTTTCATGGGACTCATTTTGTCTCTTGATTAAGACAAGACAAGAGTTAATAAGTTATACTAGATTTTGACCCGCGCTTTTAAAGCGCGGGTTTATTTTCCTTTATTTTTTTTTTAAATTGACAAATATTTAATAAATGTCATATTTTCATATATTTGTTTTTTTTTATAAAAGACTTAAGCTTTTTATCTTTCTTTATCGTGTTTCATTTTAAATGAGTATAGGCCTAATCACAATATCCGGACCCGAAGAACCAACCCAAAACCGACCCAAAAATCAGGGTCCCGAACCCGATCAGACCCGGGGTAAATATCCGAATAAATTCTAAATTGCTATATCCGAAGAACCGATCCGAACCCGATCCGAACCGAGAACCAAATGAGTACCCGAAGATACCCGAAATGTGAATATATATCTAAAAATATATGTTATAATTATATTTATAATTATTTTAATATTTTAAATTAATATCATAAGTTAACTATAGTAGTCATTTTTAGTACTTTTGAGTATTTTTGGATAAAATATGATAGTTTGGATAAAAGTTTATCCAAAAAAACTGTATAGAATGGATATTTTTGGTTACTTTTGGTTACTTTTGAGTAATTTGGATACAAAAAATTGAACTGAATCGGATACTTTGGTTACTCTGAGTATAAATAACCGAACCCGTTTTAGATATTTTGGTTATTTGGTTATTTTTCAGATTCTTATGCATGAGAACCGAACCCACCCGGATCCGGAAAGATCCGACTCGAACTCAATCCAAAAAAAATAAAAATTGAATCTGATTTGTTAATCGGCCCAAATGGCCCAAAAGAGATGATGTGGGCAATGGGCTGGATTTAAAAAAAAGATCCAATATAGATTTGTTATTAATATTACTTGATTGCCCTTAATGAAATATGCAATGTTATTAAAGAAAGGGGTATTTTTAGTAAAAAAGCCAATAGGATCCTGCTTTAATAGTATAGATATGAGGTCCACCTTTAAAAATCTACCTAGAAGAAGTTGTAATGTTCCTGTTTTAATAAGATAGATACCACAAAGATTCTTCCAAAAAGCAGTCGTATATATATAAATCTTTGGGTCTACGGAAAATATAACTGCTAACCATTTTCAGAAGAGAGAGAAAATTTTAAAAGCAAAAAGAAAAATAACGACCACTCTTTTCTTTTCCCAATGATTCGAGGAGCGCTTTTGAGAATCATCTGGTTGACATACTGTGTTTGCATGTCATTCCAACAAGAGAAGATGTTCGTCTTCAACGGCTTCGACAAAGGAGACCATCTTCTTCACCTACAGGGTGGTGCAAGAATCCTCCCAAAAAAAGATGTCCTGCAACTCACGAATGCAACAACAACGCAAATGGGTCGTGCTTTCTTCGACCAGCCTATTGACTTCAAACCATCTGAACCAGTCTCGTTCTCGACACATTTTGTGTGCGCGCTTGTCCGTGTAGCTGAGGTTGGTGGCCATGGCATGGCGTTTTTTGTGTCTCATTCCACTGATTTCAAAGACGCCCAACCAACTCGTTACTTCGGGGTTTTCAACCCAAATGGATCTGCCTCCACACGCGTGTTGGCTGTTGAGCTTGATATAACTCAAACTCAAGATGTGCTCGACATCAATGATAATCATGTTGGCATTGATGTGAACAGTGCGGTGTCTGTGGTTGCTGCTCCCGCTTCTTATTTCTCGGACAAAGAAGGTCGGATGATAGACCTGAAACTTGTGAGTGGCGATCCTATCCAGGTTTGGGTAGACTACGAAGGAACAACACTCAACGTTTCAATTGCTCCTCTTCATAACCAGAAACCAAGCCGACCTCTGTTGTCATCGACATCCATCAATCTTACCGAGATTGTGCAAGGCAGAAGAATGTTTGTCGGATTTTCTGGTTCAACTGGGTCAAGCGTGGTCAACCAGTACGTACTCGGGTGGAGTTTTAGCAAACACATGGCCTCGCTGCAGAAGATTGACATCTCAAAGCTTCCCAAAGTTCCTCATCCTAGCAATAAAAATAAGTATAAATCTCTGATGTATGATGTTCTGATGAGTTTACTAGCTTTATTTGTTTTGGGGCTTCTCTTTGGAGCTTATATGTATAGGAGAAACTTGTACACTGAAGTAAGAGAGGAATGGGAAAATGTGTATGGTCCACTCAGGTATTCCTACAAATCTCTATACAAAGCAACCGAAGGGTTTAGTAGAAGTGAATTTCTTGGGAGAGGAGGTTTCGGTGAAGTCTACAAAGGAACACTCCCTCGGAGCATAGAGATGAGAGAAGTGGCTGTGAAGAAAGTAGCACATGACGGTGAGCAAGGTATGAAGCAATTTGTCGCTGAGATTGTGTGTATGAAGAGCTTAAAACACCGGAGCTTGGTTCCACTTCTTGGGTATTGCAGGAGGAAACATGAGTTATTATTGGTTTCTGAGTACATGCCAAATGGTAGCCTTGATTATCACTTGTTTAATCATGATAAACCGACTCTCCCCTGGTGGAGAAGATTTTCCATTCTCAAAGACATCTCGTTAGCTCTTAGTTACTTACACACAGAAGCTGACCAAGTTGTTATACACAGAGATATCAAAGCTTCTAATGTTTTGTTGGACGCAGAGTTTAATGGAAGGTTGGGAGATTTTGGTATGTCCAGGTTATATGAAAGAGGGGCTGATCCAACCACAACAGCTGCAGTTGGGACTGTTGGTTACATGGCGCCTGAGCTTACAACATTTGGACCTTCCACTGGAACTGATGTATATGCCTTTGGTGTTTTCTTGCTTGAAGTAACTTGTGGGAGGAGACCTGTGGAGCCTGGCTTGCTGGCTGCAAAACGTTTTCTGATCAAATGGGTTTGTGAATGCTGGAGAGGGTCCTCTTTGCTTGATGCTATAGACCCAAGGTTGACAGATTTCTCATCCGAAGAAGTCGAGAGGGTTCTGAAAGTTGGTTTGCTCTGTGCAAACCTTGTTCCAGATGCAAGACCTTCCATGGAACAAGTGGTGCAATACTTAAACGGAAACTTAGCGATGCCCGAGTTTTGGCCAGATTCTCTCGGAATTGGAGCTCTCACTCCAACTGCGTTTTCACAGCTTCATTCACTCTCACTGTCTTCTTCCTCACCCAACAACTCAATGTTTATTACTCATTCACTCCTCGACCGGAGTGGACGATGAAAGTTTCTAACAACTTGCCTTGTCATATTTGGCCTGTCATCGATTGTTTTTCAACCATTCTGTTCAATACTTGTTTCATTGTATACTCAACCCATGCAGTGGCTGATCCAGACAAATTATTTGACGGGGCACAATAAATATATTTAGTAATACTAAATTAATAATAATAGAATTTATATTAAAAATCTGTATAAAGTAATATTCTTACTGTTAGTAACTAATAATGTCAGTTGTAGAAAATAATAAAACAAAAGAATATTATTAATAATAATATATCAAATTTGTGGAAGCTCTCTTAGTCTACTGGTATGAATAAAGATTTATTAATGTTTCTACACCAGAAGGTCTGAGTTTCGAATCCTAGCAAATGCGAAATTATGCGAATTAATGGAAAGAAGACTTACAAGAGATTCTAAAGCATGGCGCAAAAAATACTGTTAGACGTGGATCCGATAGAACAGGACGGCTCAGATGATACACTCATGCGTGAATCTTCATAAGACAAATAGAATTGTCGGCTATAAAATCGTCTGTAATATTCTCATAGTTTGTAATAACATAATTATTCAGCGTTAAAAAAAATAATATATCAAATCTAGGTGATTGCATCTGACCTACAGATAACAACAGCTTACTCCTAAACCAAATAGCTGACCTAAAGCAGTCGGGGGCACGTGTTCCCATTCTCAACACTGTAGATCCGCCCCTGAATCCATGTTCATTAATGTCATTCTCTAGAAAAGGATGGATCCTTTGTGAAAAACTATTGTAGCTAATTTAAGGTTGTTATAGACGTTATAACATTTTGTAAGAAAACAGTTAGAGAAATATATAAGGACTTAATTAGACCTCAACGGGGGTAATCAGTATTTTACTATCAAAAACAAGTTTTTTGTTGTACCCATACTAAAAATAGTTTTGGGTACCCTTTTAAGTGTAAAAAGAAATGATGAAAATATATTTAACATGATTTGGTGGAACACCTCTAATAGAGAGATAAAATATGCTAAAGATAATATCAAAACCAAATTTATACACTATAATTTAGTAATGTTAAAGTATTACATATATGTTTATATTATATTTGGTTTTATAATATTAAATCGACTCTATCTTAATATATATATATATATATATATATATGATATAATAATAATTTATATTTTACGATAATTTTTAAGACAATCAAAATTACTTACTGTGATAATTTCTGAAAAAATTGGCAGAAGATTCAAAAATATTTATATTATTATTTGCAAAATGATTTGTTTGCTCTCACGTTTGAATTTAGAGCGTTGAAAATCTTTATTATTCTTAATAAATAATTAGGTTATATTTATTAATATATAATTTACCATAAATTAAAAACAAATTTCATTAGTTTGGTATTCATCATTATCTAAAAGATTATATATTATATTTATCTAAAAATATTTTACATCATATATTTTAAAAATAAATATAATTTATGTATATATGAATATTTTAAGTTTATTTTACGTAACAAAATATATTTATTTGAACATTTTAATACAAATTTAATATTTAATTAATTATTAAATATTTTAAAAGCATGAAAATAATTTTATTTTAAATTTTTTGAATATATAGTATTCTGTTTATAATTTTTTAAAACTGTTAAATCCGCAAGTGCGGACAAAATACCTAGTCTTAGGTAAAAAGACATCTTGAGATATTATTGCTTTACCATATCTCTTTTTAACTAGCTTAATTTTTATTTGTGATATATTTCGACTTTTCAACTAGTATAGAAATATAGAATAAAGTTAATATTATTATATTAAAAATATACTTGTGAAGACATTTCAAATTCTCAATGATAAAAGATCTCTTAAAAGTACGTATGATTATTTGCAAGTTTAAACTTTGTAAAATCTCTTTTCAATCTCCGTAATGGAGTAGAACAAATCACTTACTTAAACTCTCCTTTAACTTGCTTCAACACTCTACCAAATATATATATATTGCACTATTATAATGAGAGTTGTCAATAAAGATGGTAAGCAATATACATTCGATTTAAACATAACAAAAAAAAGAGAAATCAATCAAAATCCATTTCAAACATATGAGGGAAAATATTGAATCAACAAACTCCAGCTTGCCCTGTTTCGAGGATTGCAAAAAGACAAAAGTATGAGAGTTGCGAAACAAAAGATCAACACACAACAATGTACATGTTTCTATCTTTTATATTTGTTTTTGTTAGAACATGTTGGAAAACCGAAGAGCACTCCCGCAATAGATTTCACATTTGATGATCACCTGAAAACAAAACATGAACATGGTTCAAATGATCAGCATCCATATTAACTTATCAGATGATCAAAAACACGTAAAGAATACAATTTACTAAAGAAGAGAACTTGAGATACAAAGAAATATAAAATTAAGCGTTGACATTTTTGGAATCTAGAAGAATGGATTATACCACATGCGAATGAATCTTATATGCAACAGAAGAAATAGTATGAACGAAAATTAAAGGGAGAAACTCACGCTTTCTCGTTGACCAAGCACCACGAGTCCTTTGATGATTTGGTTCAATTATTGTGCATGGCAGTGTGATAACATTATTCAAACAGTTTAGAGATCAGTGATTGGATTGCTTATACACACGCTTAGCATATGAATCTGCTGTGGTAACATTGATATTCAAACAATACACATTTGAATGATAAGTTTCAAATAATTTGTTTTTAAAAAAACTTCAAATTTCTAATATTATTTTTAGATTTTAGGAATTAAAAATAATCTGTGGATAACCTTAAACGACTAAATACACTGAGGTACCAAATACTTAACTTTCCAAAATGAGCAAGAAAAAAAAGGACTACAAACCAAATAACAACCAATCATGTTGAGTCCTATTTCTATATGTGTTTCTTTATCTTAGGATAAAGATAAACAAAATATCTCTATAATATTATTTGAAAATTCAGTTTTCTATGTGTCGCGATCACATTAATTCTCATAATGGTTGATTACATTGATATTTTTAATGATTAAAACTATTATATATAAATATTATTATTAAATTTTTTATTTAGTTTTCTTTTTAAAAAATTTCAAATAACATATATAATAAAAATGAAACATTTATAAAGTTTAGGAAACAAATTCAACAACGAAAATATATGTATGTCAAACAATAATTAAAAGGAGAATATGAGCAAAGGAGAAGCTGTCCACATCTGCAAATTAAATTGGCCAATAAGAAGCTATTTTTGTGCCATGTCATGCGCGTTGGACCGGTCTCTTTCCTGGATCCGTCATATTTCTATTATTAGGCCCAGAAGCCCATTCCAAATCAAACCCAAACGTTGTTTCATAGTTCGATCAACTCCTCCTCCCTTTGTCGTTTACACTTCTGCAAGGGAGAGGGAGAGTCGATCAATCGACACACGACTCCATCACTCTGCAATCAATCCTTGGGAGCTCTAATTTATGGTTTCTTTTCGCCTTTTTCCCTCAAAGTTTATTTGGTTTCCACTTCTAACATTCTCTCGCATTTAATCAATCTCATCATCTTCCAAAGCTGTTTCCTCTTTTTTTTTTCATTACTATAATCGAAACAGAACAGAAACCCCAGTTGATGTCTTCATCCCTTTACTATAACAAGCAAACCCTTTTCTTCTTCCCTCAAATCAATTCTTTCTCTAGCTTTCTGAGGAAAGAGTTTGAATTTATCGATGTGTTTGATAATGGAAGCGGTGGATGATCACATCGACGACGGTGGTGTTTTAGTTGCGCCGTCTAATTTTTCGAATTTTGGTTTCCTCTCAACCCTCAATCTTCGTTCCATCATGTAAAGTCGATTCCTTTATTCATACTCTCAATTAGGGATGAACAACGCTACCACTACGGAATCGGAAAGAACAAACTCTTTATAGTTACCAGCTCCAACAATGGCGTCACATGTCAGGGAGGGCTAGGCTATCTCTCTTTGGAAACCCCTTGCAGCAACATGTCAGCCATAAAAGGTAAGGTATATGGAAACCCGTTTTCCCTTTTGTTTAAAGCATCAAAATTGAAGCTTAGATTTTGTGGTTATTCTTCTTAGCTTTCTTAAGGTTCACACAGCCAACGTAGAGGAGAGCCGGGTGCCGCAAGAACTGCAAGTCAGACTGTGCGAAGAGATGTTCTTGCTGGTGACGCAGCTTCAGAATCCCAAGGTATAAATAACATCTTATATACGAACCATATTTTTAAAGTCTTCTTTATGTCATTTTGTATCAAGGCTTTAGTTAGACTTGCTACGTTTGCTTTATTCAGGAATAACTCTCAGCAACGGGTCTTCTCGAAGACAATACCTTGACGGAGCTAATATTACTTTCCTTCCGAGGCCACTAAAGCTATTGTAAGTTAAATTTGTCATTTTTTTTTTAATTTTCTGTGGCTTAAATATAGAGATTGATCTCTCTCTTTATCTCTCTTGCAAAAATTGTTGATTTAGTTATTTTGTGGCATTTTACGATTTCATTGCATTTTATTTTATAATTTATGTGGCTGTTTATAGAAAAAACTGTTGCATTTTACGATTCTGTTTCGTACCTTGATTTTCTTTTGTATATATTCTCACTATGATTTCTTCATCGTTTGATATGCTGATTTGTCTTGTGTTCTTTGTGTTGCAGATTTCTCTGCATCTCTTCCTATTTGATTTTTAAGTTTCCATTTTAGATGTCTGAATCTCTGTTGATATTTGGTTATAATATGAAACTGGATTTGAAATACGTTATGTTTCTAAGTTCTTAGATGTCTGAATCTCTTTATTCTCGGTTTTTAGTGTCTTAGTCTTTTTTTTTCCAATCAGTATGAACGAATGTCAGTAGTTGTAAGGGATGAGGAAGGGCAGATTCTTCTACTGTGCAAAGGAGCTGACAGGTTAGTATCCAAACCGAAACAACTTTAAGCATAAGACAAGACATGTCTCACCTTTGTTTCCTGTCTTTTACAGTATCATCTTTGAACGGTTGGCTAAGAATGGGAAGACATACTTGGGACCAACCACAAACCAAAAAAAAAGAATACGGAGAAGCTGGTCTCCGTACACTTGCACTTGCTTAGAGGAAGCTTGGTGAGGAAGAATATTCAGCTTGGAACTCTGAGTTTCAAAAGGCAAAAACTTCAATAGGATCTGACAGAGATGAGGTGCGCTTGAGACAGGAGCTGATATGATTGAAAAAGATCTTATTCTTATAGGTGCTACTGCTGTGGAGGACACTCCAGAAAGGGGTATGTATTATTATTACACAGACGCACTAAGTTCATGTCTTATCTTGCATATATCTAAACTGAGTTTCTTTCATTTGGATGTAGGTCCCTCAATGCATAGATAAACTTGCTCAAGCTGGGCTGCTTCAGATACCAAGACTGTTATTGTGTAGATGCAGAGACATCGACCAAGGCCAAGAAGATAGAACGAGAGTGATAAATGCAAATTCTGAAAGCTTTTTTTTTTGTCAGCTTCTGAAAGCTAATTAACGTGTTTGAGTATTACCATGTTATTTGTTTGCAAAGATTGTTTCACACAATGAGATTTTGCTACCTTACCGTGATGTGTACTTGTGTTAGCGTTGTATAGATGTTTTTGGTACTTAAACTATGGAGTTTAACTACTTAAACTATGGACTTTACATGAGAGGATTTCTTATATCTGCAGATACACTGATCGGGCCAGACAAGAGTTTGTCATTAACCATAACCACTGTATTTATTGTTATCTGTGTCATTTTTTACTGTTATTCACGGAAGGAAGATGCAAGTCTGGGTTCTCACTGCACATCCAATATTGCCACATAAATTTTTATTATAGGCAGCAGTGTTTAAATCATAAAATTGTTTAATGAAATGATGTGTCTTATCTATGAAATGCCCCAAGACACGTTATGTACGTAGTGGATGGTAAAAAATTCCAAGACCTTTACCCAAACCAAATTTAAAAGTTCACCAAAAGATTTGATTGAATTGGTGCTTTTACACAACCTGCAACTAACAGAGTTACAAACACTAATACGCCACAGCCACCATAGCTCTCAGACAAGTTCAAAAACACCACAAACCCAAAATATAGAAACTCTTACGGTATGGCAAAGCAGAAATGTATGAAGCAAACCTCTTGCCTCGACTTATATCAATGCCTTATAAAAGTTAATAAAACTTGCTTCTACATTTTCAAACAAAAACGAAAAAGGCTAGATAACTACAAAAGAAACAAACGGCCTGAAAGAAAGGCGATTGTAAGAACTATTATAAGTTTGTGTATGTGAATAATGAAACACATAAAAAAGTGAAAAAAAGAAAAAAAAAGAGAAAAAAATTGGATACTGAAATTTTTGAATTGCGCAAGACAACATCAAATTATTTAAAATTATTTTATAATTGTCTATAACTACTTATATATTTATAATAGATTCTAAAATTTACATATTAAAATAAACATACTAAATATATAATTAAAATTAAAATTTAAACAAAAAATCTGGGCGCTGCCTGGAACCAACCCTAGTATAATATAATTTCATTAAAAAGGAAAGTTCACAAAATATAAAATTTCATTTAAAAATATTTTAAATAACATAAAATATACTTGTGAATTAATAAAATATTTTTTATATCTATATTTTCTTAGATGAAACTGTATATATTTGTATACAATGTGATTTCATAATTTTAAACAATACAAAAATATATATTTTTCAAAGTAATAGAAATATTATTATATATCTAACTATTTTCTAGAATGATTACATAAAATAATTAGGTGACACAAACTGATATATGTTTGATTGACTAAGAATAGTTTATAATTAGTTAGTATTATTGAAATGTTTTATTTATTTTTATATTTGACTCTATCTTTCAATTACAGCAAAAAATTATATTATATAATATGATACCTAAAATACAATCACACAAGTTTGCAAACTGCTTATTTCTAAGAGAAATTAAAAATTAAAATAAATTAACGATAAATTTTTTTTGATCAAATAGTTACAACATTTTTAAAATAACATAACACTATATATTTTAACTAGGTAGATATATTATATTTAATCATTATTAAAATTATTTGTTTTCTTAATATTAAATATGCTTTAAAATTTTATGTTTTTATGTTTGTGGAACTTAATATAAGCATAATCAAAATATCATAGCCAATCTGAATTCTCATTTTTAAAATTATATAAAATAAATTTCAATTTACTGTTTAATAAATATAAAGCATAAAATTATTTAGAATTTATAAAATATTTTGGTTATTTTAAATATTGATATGTTTTCATGAGTTTCCAAAAATGTATTAGTTACTTATGTATGTAACTTCCTATTACTCTTCGCTTCATTTTAAAATAATTTTTTTTAAATCAACGATAAATATTATAAAAATTCATACACATTTAAACGATACATAAAATTAATTTTATTTTACTTAGTTATAATAAAAGATAACTATAGTTCAATTTGAATTTGAAAGAATATATGTAACTCAATATACTCACAACATGAGTGACTCGACTACTCCAACTTATATATAAAATCATATATTTAACCACAATAACAATATATAATTTTATAATAATCATTTATTTTATAATTGTAAATTATATGATGACTCAAAACATATGTACAAATGAAATAAAATATTAACTAGCTGTTCCAATTTAGTTCTTTTTGTAAAATTTATATATATGCATGATACTATAAAGTATTATTCTATATTAGTTTATGTAAATCGGAATCAGATACTTTAGTTTATTTTTTTATTTCGTTCTAAGCACAATATATCTTAAATTATACATAATCTTCTTCAAATATATTTACATATCTAAAAAAACAACCAACGTAAATGCAAATAAGAAAATTAATCATAATTTTAATATATTTAAAATAAAAATATTATAGTTGAATTTAGAGAAATAGATGCAATATAATATACCCAAATAATCATTAAATCGACTGTGAAAACCAAAAACCGACTAGATATAACATATCTAAAATCATATATCTAATTAAAATAATATACTATTAGTAATATAATCTATGCATAAAAATTATAAAATTAATTTAATTATAAATAAATAACAATAAATTGTTATAGTATATTTATTTTATAAAAATTTATGCCCGTGAATGAGCACGGAAAAATCACCTAGTATGTAGTTTATGTATTATACCTAGGATAAACATAAATGTAAAATATACAAAAACTCAGAATATTATTTTCACTAACAAAATAAACAAAATCTGTTTTAGTCCCAAAAATACAGAGATTTTCAACGTACAACCCCCAAAGATTAGAGACTCTAATAAGCCCTAATGTGTTTTTGTCATTGTGTTGGTTCTTTCTCTAGAGCAACATAGATTCAGGGTTCTCGATGTACTCCTTGATTGGTTTCAACCATTCAGCTCCAATGGCACCGGCAGAAAACACCATTTTTATAGATTTTTTTCAATTTAAACAGTTTCCCTAATGACTATGAATGTATGATGATAGAAAGACATAATTACTGTCTACGACACTATGGTCACTGCTCATCAAATGTTACATGCATGTAACAAGCTAAATTGAATTGATCTAGACGGTTGCCAGGGACAGCTCTCTTTTCTTTTCAGTTGTTTTCTTTTGTAAGAACCACAAACAACATAGTTGGATCGTTTGGAAAGATAGTAACATACTCTGTTTTGTAATGTGAGAGAGAAAGAGAGCCTACCAGATCCAACTTACTATAATGGCGGCTTGAGGGGGATTAACCAGTGCTCAGAACTGCCTGATTTCAAATGGTCTTCCCAAGTTAGAGACTGTAAACATTCCTCCCTGAGAGAAAACACATTTTTGATGAGACGTGACTCATTAGCCATTGAGTGAGCAATAGAAGCTGCTTAAGCCGATCCGACTTTCGTTTCGCGGTTCTCAAAATGTTTCTTTCTAAGTGTTAGATTATGCTGTATAACTTACAAACATCAAAGACCCTACAGTTTAGTCTTCAACCTTATTCGTGCTAGATTTCAGATGCATGCACAATATATGATTGCAGAACAGAAATACTTGGAGACACATGATTAAACCCTTGGATGTCAAAGCTATACTATATTATAGTTGAAACATTCAGAGATTGTGACAATTCAACTTTATGTATTGTTTAAGGAAAATAGGATACTTAAACTACAAAGGAAATAATTATATTGTGTAATCTCGTCAGATGTGGGCATGAGTTTTGCTACAAATGTGTAAGAGGATGGAACCAGATAGCAGGGACTTGTGCTAAGCACTGCTCGTCAGTCACTCAGGATCCAGCCTGTGCGTATGAATGATGTTAATCCTGAAGAGTCCTTTCATCCCTTCTTTGACCTTCTCCTCCAGATGGTAATGTGCTCTTCCAAAACTCTATAAAACCCTTGAATCTCTTTAAGTTTTTCATATTGTAATCACTCATTGATAATATATAGGTGTACTCGTTTTCCCCACATATGTTTTCTATTAGGAGTACTCGTCAGCAACTGTACCAATCGGAAGAGTATTATGATGAGAAAACTGGTAAAACACCTTATTTATATATTGAGGATTACACGAACCCTTCAGTTTTGAGGTCTAATCTGGAACCAAAGTTCCTCTCTCGCTTTATGACCCTTTCGGCTGTAATATTTTCGAGGTTCATATGGTTCTACTTGTTGTTGCGTTTGAGTTTGGGAGATTCAGAAAAATACAAAATTTTGGAATTTATAGAAAATTTGGGTATGAAGGTAGGTTTTTTTCCAGGTTTGGAAGGTTCTGTCGCCTCCCAAGATCAAAACTTTTCTCTGGAAAGTAGTAAATGAAGTCTTGCCAGTCTCTGAGCTAATTATCAAAAGAGGAATGAAGGTTGATGGCAGATGTCAGGTGTGTGGTGATGAAGGAGAATCGATATTGCACATTCTATTCCAATGTACTGCTGCGAGGCATGTGTGGGCATTATTTGGTATTCCTCGTCCGGAGACTGCTTTTGAGGAAGGAAGCTTGCTGAGCAATCTAAACTATCTGCTACAATTGAAGAGGAATTCTCGTGGAGATACAAAAGCCTTAAGGTCATGGCCATGGATCCTATGGTGCATCTGGAAGAGCATAAATGAATTGATCTTTAAAAGTAAGAGATGGCTTCCTGAAGAGATCAAGGAGAAGGCGTTAGATGAAGCAGAGGAATGGTTTCTAGCTCAAGAAGTGGAACAAGAAACGCAGCAATTGAGTGAGAGGGTGATGGAACCAAGAAAAAGAAAATGGATTCCTCCTCCTAAGGATTGGGTGATGTGTAATGTTGGGTTTGATTTGATGAAGCAAACAAAAAAGTTGGGTGTTGCGTGGGTTGTAAGGAACCATAGAGGTGTCGTCCTCATGCATAGCCGGAGAGCTTTCTCAAACATACGCAGCTTGGATGAGGCTAGGCTTACTTCGATCCTCTGGGCTGTGGAAAGTATGACGAGTCTTCACTTTAATCGTATGGTGTTTGCAGGAGATTTCAAGGACATTTTCTTGGCGATAAAGAAACCAATGCAATGGCCGGCGTTGCATTATTAAGTTGACGAGTTGAATCGATTCTTTTGTCTCATGGCAGAATATCAGCTATGGAGTGTCGGTAAGGAGGAAAACAGAGGAGCGACGATCATTGCACAGAGCGTAACCAGAGAAGGGAGAGAGCAATCCTATGTTGCAAAGGGCCACCTTTCTTGGCTATTTGAATTTTTTGTCAATGAAAGTCGTCTCCTCTAAGAGGGTCCTTCCTTTTAGTTTGTTGTTCGTAGTTTTCTGGTTTGGCTTGCTGGAGGCAAGGTTTGTAGTGCTGTTTGTGTGGTGAACACGGTTGTTGTGGGGATCGTGTGTACTCTGTTTTTTGGTTTGATTTATAATGAATTCTGATGTTACAAAAAAAGGTAGGTTTTTTCCCACTCACTCTATTATGATTGGTATTATCACTGTTAATGATCTTAATGGACTTGTTTAATCGATTTCATATCATTTAATGGGTTGGAATTGGGCCTGATAAAACTCATCTTTCCCATAAGGCAAAATTCAATAACTTTCCCAGTTTATCACTGTCGTGGAGATGCATGTATCTCGCTCCTGACGATTTATGTAGAAACCCATCTTTGATGAAATGTGATTCATCTGCTTGGGTCTTTTGCAGGCTCGTCACCTTCTCTATAATTTTATACTAGTATCGAAGGTATTTGTTGTCACATTTTACATTTATAAATTGTACTGTGATGAGAAAATGTTGCATGTTCTGTGGTTATGGTTTTATTACTTGAATTCAGATTTCTTACTGACAATGGACAAATAAAAATTTTAATTGCTCAGGACTGAACTAAGTAAGCAACTCTCTTATGTTGTTATTCCAGTTATGAGTAGAGTTGTATTTCATCCTTAAAATTTATTAATTTCCAAGTCAACTTGTATTTATTGTTATATTATGAGAAGGTTGCACTCTGCTTATAATATATATTCTATTAATTCTCTTGTATGACCAGTTGATATGAAGTTATGTCCATCTTTTAATTTTTATAACTGCCACTAAATACATCTTTAATATACCCTTTTGTATTAATATAACTGTCAAATCACGTAAAGACAATTAAACACACTCCACCACACACGCGCTTTTTTTTTATTCCAAACCAATAAAGCATTTGGTTCTGTTATTAATGAACCAATCTCTCCAAACCAGTTACTCGAATTGAACCAGATCCAGGTCAGACATGATTTTCCAATTAGATTTTTTCAATATATCTATTCTATTAATTCTCATGTATGACCAGTTGCTAAAAGTTATGTCCAATTTAAAAAACTTATGATACATACTTTTAATATAACTGCTTCTTATTTATATGTCCCTCCATGTAAGCGTGAGTAATGAAGATACCCCTAATAATCCGGGGCCAACAAAATCGGAAACTGCATCAATATATCAATATATTGAATCTGAATTAACTGCAACCTTTGAAGTAACTGTATATGGAACAAAATCAGAATATTCACAGCATCAAATCTATTACTTTGCAACTATTTTTCAAGTATATAAAAAAGTAGTTATATAACACATACCATAAAACCATAATTTTATATAAGATTACTATTATATCTATAATAATTTATAGATATTTGTTTACTATTATATCTATTAGCATAACTGTATGTATATATATTATTTATAGTTTGCATTGCAATATTTTTAATAAACTAAAAAATTAGTATATTTAAATTTTAAAATAAATCTTCAATTTGTATTCATAAATTTATGATTAGAAAGTTAATAATTTCAGACATATTTACAGAAAAAAATACAAAACAACACTATATATGCGCTTCAAGCACAAATCAAGATCTAATATAGGTCTAACATTTTACTGGACCCGAAGAGCTTCAAGCACAGATCATGATCTAATATAGGTCTAACATTTTACCGGACCCGAAGAACCAAACTAGAACGGATCCGAAAATACAGGTTCAGATCCGAGTCTATGCTAAAATATTTATTGGATCTTTTTTATGGGGACCCACAAGTTTCGGTTTGGATCTACGTCCTACAAGAGACCCAATCGGGTATTCGAAATACTCAAAAATTATTATATATTAGGTAAATTTGGATGATTTTGTGTATTTTGGATATTTCAGATATTTTTTTAAGTTTCAGGTTCAGGTTTTTAGGTATAATTTCAGGTTTCGGGTAAATTTTAGATTTCCAAAAAATATAATTTGGGTGTTCGGGTAAAATTTGAGATACCTTTCGGGTTTTCGGATCTGATTTTGGGTAAGTTTCAGATATATTTCTCGAGGTATTTTTAGGATTTGCAGTTACTTTTCGAGTTTTCAAATTCAGTTTGGATATGTCTAGGCCTAATCTGAATAGATAAATATGATTACAAAAAATGGATTTATAATTATAAAGAAACGAGTGTATGCCGGCCAACTTTAAATTACTATTATGTCTACAGTAAATCAAATAGATTTTGATTAAGATTTATATACATATATGACTACAAAAAAATATGATTAAGAAAAAAAACACAAGTATTACAATTAAATATCTAGAAAAAGTTAAACAAAAAATATACATGTCTTTTTGAAAGGGCGGATCAGAATCTAGATTCTGAAGACCGAATGTTCTCAAATATTAAAAAAAATAGTTTCATTTAAAATAAAAAATCATATAAACTTCTTAAAATACACAAAAACAGATTTTATCAATATATAACGGGTCTATAGCAAAAAAACAATAGTTTAAAAATATTAAACTTTTTATTTAAATTAAAATACTAAAATCACTGTGAAATCATTCACAAGTTTAACATCAGGTTAATAAACAAAAATCATAATACGAGTCCGAATTATTTGGAGTCTTCAAAATTTTGGTCATATTTAAAATAACAAAAATAATTCATACAATAATTTTAGATAAATTTCATAAAATTCTTAACAAATATAATTTATCAAGGATAAAAAATATTCATGACATAAACTTAATTTTTTCAACAGAAAATATACCCGCCCTCTGAAGGGCGGATCAGAATCTAGTTGTTCCTTAAAAAAAATTAGTGTTAATCTCTTGGCTGTTTTCTATTTGATTGTGACATTCATAGACATATCAACAAAGAAGGAAACACTGTTTCATTGGGTGACTTTATTCACAGTATTCATATAAATTGTTCTCTTGTAGATTTTGGTTGCCATCTGCATAATGGGACAGCAAGCAAGAGACGGATGTGATCATGATGCCAAGTGCAAACTCTATTACATAGGAGAAATGTATGTTTCATCCCGGTAAGAGGTAAGGTTATGACCTTCTCCTTTGAAACAAGTTATATTATTAGGAAAAATGTTTCTAAAAGTTTGGTGCATTTCGTTTATAATGCTTGACCTTTTTTCTCATTGCGGATAGCATCCTTAGCAGATTTTGTGAATTTAGAATTGTTATCAATTTGACGGATCATGATCACTTTCCAGGACAGTCTTTATTTTCGAATATGGATTACTTATTCTGGAGAATCAGGCTATCAATGGATGATCATCAATTTGCTTGGATGCTTTGGTATATATGGAAAGCAAGAAATAATAAAGTATTTAGTAATATAGATATGGATCCTAGGGATACTCTTCAACTGGCAACAACAGAGGCTTTACTTTGGAAGGAAGTACAGAAAGGGGTGGATCAGAGCAAGAATGTAGGCACACATACAGCGGATAAGGTTACTCCGGCTCGTTCGGGACGTTGGTGTTTCACGGATGGATCATGGAAAACGGATGATACCTTTTCAGGACAAGGATGGTATAGTACCTTGGAAGGATTCGAAGGACTGTTGGGAGCAAGAAACACAAGGGCTAGTCAGTCACCTTTACACACAGAAGTGGAGGCTCTCATTTGGGCAATGGAATGCATGCGGAATTTGCGACAATATAATGTTACATTTGCAACGGATTGTTCTCAACTGGTAAAGATGGTTTCGGAACCTGAAGAATGGCCGGCATTTGCAAGTTATTTAGAAGACATCAGGTGTCTTAAAAGGAGTTTCCACAGCTCGGAAATTATTCATATATCAAGGACGCAAAACATTATGGCGGATCGCTTAGCACGTGGTGTGAGGTAACAATCGTCGTTTACGGTCCATATGGATACAGAGCAACCAGTTTGGTTTACAGAGTCTATTTGAGTCTGTAATGCTGTCGACAAAAAGAAAAAAAAAAAGAATTGTTATCAATTGGATCTGAGGTTCTAATAATTTTGCCTAGTTCATATAATTTGGATATTATAAATAGCCATGAAATATTGGGAAAGATGGTGGAAATCACCTTGAAGTGTGTGGATATGACATTCTTTGTTGCTTAAAATGAGATTTAAATGGTCGTTGTCATGTAAAGTTGACCCTGACATAAATATATAGTACAATATGCATATTATACAGAGAAAGTTATCCCCTTCATATTATCATGTAGTATTTTAATGTCAATGAGTATCTTACGCCTGGATATTTTATACCGTATATAGGACTTGAATTCCGTTAACTTGACAGTTTCAATGATTTGACTTTGAAGTCACTCAATTTATTAGAAGCTTGGTTTGCAGTTTCAGGGTCAACCTTTTAATTTCAATGATAAATCTTTTGGGATTTTCTTCCTTAATAATATAAAAGGCCCATCAAGCCACTTTATTACCAATATATCTTTTCTGTTATGGAATTCATTTTTTGCTGTCTTGACTAAGACAGGTGTCTGAAAGTCTTTACCAAGGGAAAAGTTCTATACCATAAAGATTCCAAAGCAGCCGTAAGTATTTGACTCTCTCTTGTCATATTCATTGGGTCTACAACCAGAGAGGAAGAGATAACTGTTAACCATTTTTTTTCAGAAGAGAAAGAAGGAAACTAAAGAAATCAAAACAAGAACGTTAACTCTCTCTGTTCTCAATGATTCGAGGATCGCTTCTGGGAATCATCTGGATGATGTGTTGTGTCTGCACGTCATTCCAACAAGAGACAACAACGTTCGTCTACAACGGCTTCGACCAAGGAGACCATCGTATCCACCTTCAGGGCGGTGCAAAAATCATTCCAAGAAACCACGTCCTGCAACTCACGAACGAAACGACGACGCAGATAGGCCGTGCTTACTTCGAGCAGCCTATCGAGTTCAAACCATCCGAACCGGTCTCTTTCTCCACGCATTTCGTGTGTGCCCTGGTCCGCGTAGGTGACGTCAGCGGCCACGGCATGGCGTTTTTCCTGTCTCATTCCACTGATTTCCTAGGCGCTGAACCGACTCGATTCTTTGGTCTTTTCAACGCGGAGGGATCTGCCTCGACACGTGTGTTGGCTGTCGAGCTTGATATATCTAAAGCTCCGGATGTGCTGGACATCAGCGACAATCACGTCGGGATCGATGTGAACAGCGCGAAGTCGGTTAAATCTGCTAACGCTTCTTATTATTCGGACAGAGAAGGTAGAGAGATAGATATGCAGCTTTTGAGTGGAGATCCTATCCAGGTTTGGGTGGATTACGAGGGAACAACACTCAACGTCTCAATTGCTCCTCTTGATAACCAGAAACCAAGCCGACCTCTTTTGTCGTCAACATCCATCATCAATCTTACCGAGATTGTGCAAGGGAGAAGGATGTTTGTGGGGTTTTCAGGTGCAACCGGGTCGATCATGGTCGACCAGTACGTACTCGGGTGGAGTTTTAGCAAAAGCATGGCGTCGCTGCAGAAGATTGACATCTCGAAACTTCCCGAAGTTCCTCATCCGAGGAATAAAAACAAGTCTAATTCATCTCGTGTGCTCTATGCTCTGCTTGGTTTAGTAGCTTTCTTAGTTTTGGTGCTTCTCTTTGGAGCTTATATGTATAGGAGAAACTTGTACGCCGAAGTGAGAGAGGAATGGGAAAAGGAGTACGGTCCACTCAGGTACTCCTACAAATCTTTATACAAAGCAACAAAAGGGTTTAGTAGAAGTGAGTTTCTTGGGAAAGGAGGTTTCGGTGAAGTCTACAAAGGGACGCTACCTCGGAGCATAGAGCTGAGAGAAGTGGCTGTGAAGAAAGTATCCCACGACGGCGAGCAAGGTATGAAGCAGTTTGTGGCTGAGATTGTTTGCATGAGGAGTTTAAAACACAGGAGCTTGGTTCCACTTCTTGGTTATTGCAGGAGGAAACATGAGTTGTTACTTGTCTCTGAGTACATGCCAAACGGTAGCCTTGATCATTGCTTGTTTAGTGATGATGATAGAGCTACTCTCCCCTGGTGGAGAAGATTTGCTATTCTGAAAGACATTGCGTCAGCTCTTAGTTACTTGCATACAGAAGCTGACCAAGTTGTTATACACAGAGATATCAAAGCTTCTAACGTTATGCTGGACGCAGAGTTTAACGGAAGGTTGGGAGATTTTGGTATGTCCAGGTTATACGACAGAGGGACTGATCCAACCACAACGGCTGCAGTTGGAACTGTTGGTTACATGGCGCCTGAGCTTACAACAATGGGACCTTCCACTGGAACTGATGTATACGCTTTTGGTGTTTTCTTGCTTGAGATAACTTGTGGGAGGAGACCTGTGGAGCCTGGCTTTTCGGCTGCGAAACGTTTTCTGATCAAATGGGTTGGTGAATGCTGGAGAAGATCTTCTTTGATTGATGCTGTTGATCCAAGGCTGACGGAGTTCTCATCCCAGGAAGTGGAGAGGGTTCTGAAAGTCGGTTTGCTGTGTGCAAACCTTGCTCCAGAGGCAAGACCGTCCATGGAACAAGTGGTGCAGTACTTAAACGGGAATCTAGCTTTGCCTGAGTTTTGGCCGTATTCTCCTGGAATTGGAGTGCTCACTCCAAGTGTGTTTTCACAGGCACAGCTCATGCTCCCTTCACTGTCACTGTCTTCTTCCTCATCCAACAACTCTATGTTCGTTACTCATTCACTCCTCTACGGGAGTGGACGATGATGAAAGTTTCTAACAACTTCTTGTTATTTGATTGTTTTCGTCCATTTCCATCAGATTTTTTTTGTTTTCTCATATACTCACACATGTTCTTGTTGACATTCTCCACAAAGTTTGACTGGTAGAAAGATTTTTTTTTTTTTTAAAAGACTAATCTTTTGTGTAAATTCTTGTAGCTACTTTACTAAATACTTTGATAATCGGTTGTTGTCACTCTTTATTCAAGGCATGAGCCTATTATAGATTATATAACATTCAAACATTAGAGATTTTGCAAAAGCTTGAACTCTGTGTGAGAGGATTTTGAGAGATGCAATCTAAGTCCCACATTGGAGAATTAGACAAGAAGTGTCTAATATATAAAGAGAAGTCTAACTCTAATTAGTACGAGGCCTTTTGGGATAGAAACCAAAATTAAATCCATGCGGGCTTGCCATTAAGGCCCAAAGTGGACAATATCGTACTAATCAGATAAATAGAGTTGGACATGGGCTTTCACAATCCCAACAGATTTGCATCAGTTTTTTTTTTGTTCTTTGACAATGAAGTCAACAGGTTGTCGTTTGTTCTGTAGTGAGAGAGCTGATACATATTCTGGTTACGAAATTGTTTACAAATGGTGTTAGTCTTTATCCTTATTCATGCTGATCTCAAGTACCTGCAAGGTATCCTAGGAGATGCATGATTCACCCATGAACCACAGGCAACAGAATTAAAATATCCATAGATAGTGACAGATAAACTTTCTGTATGGTTTAAGAAAAGTAGGACTTGGTATGACGATCAGTCAGAAGCCTTTGGCATTTGAATATTCTTTTAAAACGAAGAATACAAAATATATGAATAGCTGTCTCTGGAAATTACCATATTCTTTTTAAGTCAACTGTTGCCAAAATTTCTTGGAAATGGCAAAATGCAGAATGTTCTTCTTGTGGAGCAATGATATGACCTTGTTTCTGCAGATGGAGAAGATAGTTATTTACCATTACCATTGACTCAGAGTCAGAGACAAGCTTATTTATTCTCAATATAGCAAAAAAAAAAAACTCTGTTCCATTAACAAATGGCTCAAGGACTGGATCTGATCTGGATGGTGATCTCTTTTCTTCTTCTGATTCATCCCTCAAGTCAGCAAGAAACCAGCTTCATCTTCAACGGTTTTCGCCAGGGAGATCTCCAAGTTGATGGGGTCGCTCAGATCCTTCCCAGTGGACTACTCCAGCTAACCAACACTTCAGAGCAAAAGATGGGTCACGCTTTCTTCAAGCATCCCTTGGAGTTCTTCAACTCATCTGATGAATCCCACCTCTCCTTCTACACTCATTTCGTGTGTGCGATGGTGCTTAAACCGGGAAAAACCGGAGGGAACGGGATAGCCTTCTTCCTATCTCCCACCACGAATCTCTCAGAGGCAGATGCAACTCAGTACTTGGGCCTTTTCAACACCACAAGCAACGGATCACCTTCGTCTCGCATCTTCGCTGTCGAGCTTGATACAGTCCAAAGCGCGGAGTTCGACGACATCGATAACAACCACGTTGGCGTCGACGTGAACAGCCTCATGTCGAACGTCTCTGCTCCAGCTGCTTACTTTTCAGACAAACAAGGTCGGAGTAAAAGCATCAATCTCTTGAGTGGAGATTCCATCCAGGTCTGGGTGGACTACGATGGAACCGTGCTAAACGTTTCACTTGCGCCTCTTAACGCTCAGAAGCCGAGCCGGAGTCTCATCTCAACACCCCTCGATCTCTCACAGGTTCTCCAGGGAAGAATGTTTGTGGGATTCTCTGCGGCAACAGGGCAGTTAGCAAACAACCATTACATACTCGGTTGGTCTTTCAGCAGAAGCAAACAGTCACTACAGAGCCTAGACATCTCTAAACTCCCTAACGTCCCTCGTCCCAAGAAAAAACTCTCTACTCTGATGATTCTTCTCTTGATCGTCCTCGGAATCATAATCTTGCTGCTTCTCGGAGGAGCTTACCTCTACAGGAGAAACAAGTACGCGGAAGTAAGAGAGGAGTGGGAGAAAGAGTACGGTCCACACCGTTACTCTTACAAAACTATCTACAAAGCAACGAGAGGTTTCCACAGAGACGGGTTTCTCGGCAAAGGAGGGTTCGGAGAAGTCTACAAAGGAACTCTCCCTCGGGAAGGAGACGTAGTAGCGGTGAAAAGATTCTCACACCGCGACGGAGGAGGAGAGCGAGGGATGAAGCAGTTCGTGGCGGAGATCGCGAGCATGGGGAGGTTAGACCACAGGAACTTAGTCCCGCTACTCGGGTACTGCAGGAGGAAGGGAGAGTTCTTTCTCGTCTCCGAGTACATGCCTAATGGAAGCCTAGACCGGTTCTTGTTTTATAACCAAGAACCGGCGGCTCTTACTTGGTCGAAAAGGTTTTGGATTGTTAAAGGAATAGCGTCAGCGGTTTGTTACTTGCACAGAGAAGCGACGCAGGTGGTTCTCCACAGAGACATCAAAGCTTCCAACGTGATGCTGGACTCGGAGTTTAACGGGAAGCTGGGAGACTTCGGTATGGCGAGGTACCACGAACACGGAGCTAACCCGACGACTACGGGAGCTGTGGGAACAGTGGGATACATGGCTCCCGAGCTGACTTCGATGGGAGCTTCGACGAGAACCGACGTGTACGCGTTCGGAGCGTTCTTGCTCGAAGTGGCATGCGGGAGGAGGCCCGTGGAGATGACGGAGGCGGTGGAGAAGCAGTTTCTTGTGAGATGGGTTTGTGAGTGCTGGAGGAAGAAGGATATGCTGGAGGCTCGAGATGAGAAGCTGAGAGGTGGTGGTGAGGCGTTTGAGTCTAGGTCTGTGGAGTTGGTGATGAAAGTGGGGCTGCTGTGCACGAATCTAGTCCCGGAAGCGAGGCCGGAGATGGAGAGAGTGGTGCAGTACCTTGAGGAGCTGGTTCCGTTGCCGGATTTCTCTCCGGATTCTCCGGGGATTGGGGTGCTTAGTTCGGTCGTGGTGGGAGGAAGCTCGTCTGTGGTGGTGTCTGACGGTTCGGCGAGTGAGTCTATGTTTATTACTCACTCGATCCAGTACGGAGTAGGACGTTGAGATCTAATAACAAACTTAAACTCAACGCTGAAGCCTTGTGTTCTTGTAATTTGTTTTGTTTTCTCTTTTTTGCGAAGATTTCTTTTTATTTTGTCATAATTTGCTTGCAAAAGGATATATTATTAGGGCTGGGCATAAAACCCGTAATCCGAAATCCGAACCGAACCCGAACCGAAAAACCCGATCCGAACCGAATCCGAATTCTAAAAAATATCCGAATGGATCTTGTAGGGTGTTACAAAACATATCCGAACCCGAAGTGTTATTAACCGAACCCGAATGGATAATCCGAAAAACCCGAAAAACCCGAAAAACCCGAAAAATATCCGAACAAACCGATCCGAATGTCCGAATTAATATATAATATAAATATTTAAAACATAAATATGTACTTCAAATATTCAATTTCATGTTTATTTCAACATGATATCTAACAATAAGTATCTAATTTTTTTAAAAAAATATCTTAAATACTCCATTATATATAAATAAGTATATTTTTTTATGTTTTTCTATTGAATTTTAGATTTTACTTAGGGTATATCCGAACCGATCTTATATAACCCGAATCCGAATGATATATGGTTACTTCGGGTATTATCCGAACCGAACCGAAACCGATGTGTTATATCCGAACCCGAACCGAACTTGTAGATTTACTAGAATGGGACCTAGAAGGTGTTACAAAATAGAACCGAAATCCGAAAAACCCGAACCGAACCCGAATGGGTACCCGAACGCCCAGGCCTATATATTATTGTGAAAAAAATGTTTTAGAGAATGTATAAATTAATTAATTAATGAATTAGCTCCGGCAATTTATGATTTATTGTGCTTGTTTGACAGAGAGTCTGGATTAAAATGATCTATTTAGGAGTTAAGGGCTCTTTTGGATTATTTTTAGAAGTTGAGGATTTAAATGTCAGTTTCAGTTTATTCCTTTCTCTGCGTCGTGCCTAAAGCTTCTGACGGAGATGACGATTCTCGTCGTTGTATCAGCTGTATTCTTCGCCGGAATAGAGACGGCCGATGAACGGAAAAGGAAAAATTAGACACTCGTAGATTCTGAAGCCTCGATTAGGGATTAGTTGAAGGTGAATTCTCCTTTTTTTTTATCTGCTTGGTGTTGCTCAATTGCTTTTCAAAACTCTCAGCACAATGCTTGGTTCTACTGGTTTTAATAGTGATCTTAGGTTCTTGGAGTAGCTTATCTCTCTCTCTGCTCTCTAGATGGGAGAAAAAAAATATGTATGATGCAATGTTCTTCCTGGTAGTAAAGGTTGTTGCACACAGGGGCTCACATATCAACGGTTCTGATGGTATGTTAGATACTGAGGTTAACCAATGCAGTCTCTGTGGAAACTGGAGGCCAAATCTCCCCAAGAGGTTGCAACAATTGCAGCTTTTTTAGCAACCCACATTTGTGTCTTTGTGCTTGAAGTAACCTTTGGGAAGAGACATGTGTGGATGCCACTCGAAAAACGGTTTAGATCCGATTGTTGAGAGAGTAGTATTCTCAGCTCTGAGGATTGCAGAGTCTCAATGGAGGTATATCTTGAAGTTGCTTGAATTCCCCTGCTGATTGTTTTGGATTCTTCCTTTCGTTAGCAGGTATTTTCATTTAAATTAATGTTTTTTTCACTAACATACTTATCTCCTGCTGCCATAAAAATAAAGCTGATTAGCTAGTAATTAAGTTTATCAATTGTACCTTTAGGTTTTCTATGAGAACTAAACCGCTTCGGTCTAATCTTGTCTATGCAATTCCCACCTTCATTTGGTGGATCATGAGTAGCACAGGAAAGTATTATGTTATAGTCAGTTGTCAATACTTCCTTCTCTCTAATCTTAGCTTAGTTACTTAATTTGTTGTTCCTGTGAGAATGTAATCAACAAAGGTAGGGACGTAACCACAGTGTCTATTACTTTTCATTTTTAAAAACACTTGTAGTTGTCATGATCATACCAGGCTTTCCTAGGCGTCTTCCTTTTGGTCTATTGTGTTGAAATATCATTACAAAACATGGGAGAATTTTTTTATTCTGCTCCGAAAGGTCAAGGACATGTTTAAAATATGGTTTTCATTAAAATATTATCTTTTGTCTGCTTCCTTAGAAGATAGCTTCAAGTAGAAGACGAATCCCATAAAAGTTGGTGCACGGTCCCCCCCTAAACGTATATTGATGCTTCTTACACGTATTATATTATAAGATAATAGCTTCAGTGTAGCAGTTGCGTTGTCATTTTGGACTGAAGTTGATAATATCATATACGTTAAAAAAAGTATTTGTCTGAAATGGAATATTTTGAAACCACGTTAAGCTTTATTTCTTGACTAATTTAATATCATCGTGCTAATCGAGTACAGTATGTAAAGCCAGAAAAAGAAATGATGAGTCCTTTTGTTAATAAAATGATATTAAAAAGTTTTATAGGCTTGGATCACTGAAACAGAAGCTCTCATTCTTTTCTTGTTCACCTTTTCTCCAGCTTGCGAGGTTTTATGAGAGAATATTTACACATCAGATCCAGACTCTCTGTTTCATCATCTGCAATGACTCGTTGGCTACTTCAGATCCTGGTTATCTCTGCTCTTCATCTCATCTCTCTATCAAGTCAACAAGAGACAAGGTTTGTCTATGAAAACTCTAACTCCCAAGAAGATCTTTATCTAGATGCTGCTGCAAAAGTACTTCCCAGTGGATTATTGCAGCTGACAAACGATTCAGATCATCAAATAGGCCGGGCGTTCTACAAGAAACCAATTCAGTTCAGTTCCTTCTCAACACATTTCGTGTGTGCTCTGGTGCCTAAGCCAGGTGTTGAAGGCGGCCATGGTCTTACCTTTTTAGTATCTCCTTCTCTGGATTTCTCGCACGCACAAGATTCAAGATTCTTGGGGATTTTCAACGCGTCAGCAAATGGATCTCACGCTCTTGCTGTTGAGCTTGACACTATATGGAACCCTGAGTACAAAGACACCGAAGGTAGTAACCACCTTGGTATTGATGTGAACAACCCTGTATCTCTCGCAGTAGCTCGGGCGTCTTACTATTCAGACATGAAAGGGAGAAACGAAAGCATGAACCTCTTGAGTGGGAAGCCTATACAGGTCTGGGTGGATTATGATGGCACTATGCTCAGTGTCTGGATCGCACCTCTTAAAGTCCTGAAGCCAAGCCGGCCACTTTTGTCACACCCAATCAACCTTGAAGAGATTTTTCCTAATAGATCCAAACTGTTTGTTGGCTTCTCTGCAGCAACAGGGAACGCGGTGAGTGGTCAGTATATTCTCTGGTGGAGTTTCAGCACAGGCAGAGGATCACTGCATGGACTTGACATCTCAAAGCTTCCTAAAGTTCCTCATCCTAGAGCTCCGCATAAGAATCTACCTCGGTGGATTATTATCCTGGTTGTTTGTGTGGCTGTAGCGGTTTTGGCTTTTCTTGCTGGACTTTATGTCTACAGGAGGAAGAAGTATTCTGAAGTTTCTGAAACATGGGAGAAGGATTTTGATGCGCATAGGTTCTCTTACAAGTCCTTGTACAAAGCAACAAAGGGTTTCAGCAAGGATGACTTCATCGGAAAAGGAGGCTTTGGTGAAGTCTATAGAGGAGATCTTCCGCAAGGCAGAGAAATAGCAGTAAAGAGAGTGTCCTATAATGGTGATGAAGGTGTGAAGCAATTCGTGGCTGAAGTGGTGAGCATGGAATGTCTGAAACACAGGAATCTTGTTCCACTTTTCGGGTATTGCAGGAGAAAGCGGGAGCTTCTTCTTGTCTCGGAGTACATGCCCAACGGTAGCCTTGACGAGCATTTGTTTGATGAGACGAAACCGGTTCTTCCTTGGTCACGGAGACTTGGGGTTGTTAAAGGAATAGCGTCTGCTCTGTGGTACCTCCATACAGCTGCTGACCAAGTTGTTCTGCACCGAGATGTCAAAGCTTCCAACGTTATGCTGGACGCGGAGTTCAATGGTAGGTTAGGGGATTTTGGCATGGCTAGGTTTCATGAACATGGAGGCGATGCGGCCACAACAGCTGCGGTGGGAACAGTAGGGTACATGGCGCCTGAGCTAATCACGATGGGAGCTTCAACTGGAACTGATGTTTACGCCTTTGGTGTTTTCATGCTTGAAGTAGCCTGTGGAAGAAGACCAGTGGAACCGCAGTTGGAAGCCGAGAAACGACATATGATCAAATGGGTTTGTGAGTGTTGGAAGAAGGATGCTTTGCTTGAGGCCACTGACCCGAGACTGGGAGATGAGTTCTTACCAGAGGAAGTCGAGATGGTTATGAAACTCGGGTTGCTCTGTTCAAATATCGTGCCAGAGTCTAGGCCTACGATGGAACAAGTGGTCTTATACCTAAATAACAACCTGCCGTTGCCAGATTTCTCACCATATACTGTGGGGATCGGTACATTTGCTCCGGTTCTGGTTGATGCAGCTTCTCTGGTAGTCTCATCCGCTTCGTGGAGTTGGTCAGCTCCCTCGATGTCTTCATCTTCTGCAACCCACTCGCCATACGCTGGTCAGTCAACATATCAGCCATGGGGGCAGACAATAGAGACTAAGAACTCTCTACACATAGTTGCAGAACCAGAGAAGCCTAAGACTCAGACTTTCTAACCAACCAGCTGTTGAAACTATCAGTCGCCTACAGAAGAGTTTTTGAGTCCAAATCTTAACAGCATCAGCAGCAGGCAGAGGTAATTCATGATGTACGTTCATATCAGCAATCAGATCTATAGCAGCTCTCAAGATTTATCAGTCTCTCACTTGTCCCAATATACTCAGTATGTCCGTTTGCAAAATGTTTATCTACTTATTGATTGAGATTATAAACATAAAGTTTATGTTTCCTTTCTCTGATAACAAGTACGGAAATGAGATTTCTCCTCAATATACACGTTGGTCAGATACTAAATGGCTTTCTCTTAGAAAGATGTTTTGGTTTATAAGCAGGAAATGTGTATGTTAGTAACGAATCCGAAGAATAGATATTTTTATGATTTGAGAAAGAGATTGGATGTGGTTAGTAAAAATACGTATTATTATTAATTGAAATAAGAGTTTTGCTTGTATTTGAGAGAAAATGTTAAGCAGTGCCAGTACATGTTGACTGGTTCATGCTGTGTATTATGATGTCAGATGATTGTTGTAAATATGGATGGATGTTTCAGTCCAGATAAAAGTATTCGATCCAATAAACAGATAAACTATTAAAAGTTAAGCCAGCGTTGAAATCTCACAATTTGAAGAAGCTCAAACGTAAAACGTTTTGTGTTGATTTTTTTTTTCCCAAATAATAATCGTTGTGGAAAAATGTTTGACAAAAATTAGAAAATTTATAAACTAGCCCCTCTACTAATTCTCCAATGTACAATGTTGAAGCTTAAAAAAAAAAAAATCAAATGAAAGTTTATTCCTTGGTCTTCGTCCTCCCAATTCCCGGTGGTAAAGGTTGTTGTGTGCTTTGATCCAATCAAGGCTTCTGATGTATCTGTTAGAGACGGATATGTTAAAAGGGAAGGTTAATAAGTTCTGTTATTTTTTTTAGGCTTTTACGTTCCTCACAACAGAGATAAAATAACCACCACAGTCACGTTGGAAACTAGATTGGATACCACAATTAATATCCTCAGAGCTTGCAGCTTGCTGAGCAACCGACCGACACATATGCCTTTGTGCTTCAAGTTAGAGCATCATTGTCCGGGGCTCTTGAGAGCGTCTTTTAGCCTAAAAGTAGGATTGAAAAAAAATGGAAAATAGCAATAAATATAAGCGACGTTGGTTGAGCAGGGAATGGAAGAGACGGCTCTTGTGTCACGGTGAAATCGTTCAGTTCTATCTTCTCCCGGATTTCCCAAGCTTCAGATCAACAATCATGGCCACCGCTGGAAACAAGAACATGGACGCCAAATCGGTCAGTACTGATTTCGTATATTCCTTGTGGGATCTTTTTGGTTTATCCTCAGATGGTGACTTGACTTGGATTGATTTTCTTCCTGGAGAATTTTGATTGGATCGTTGACAGATTGCATGTTTCATCAGTATAAAGCTAAGGGTTTTGGTGTAAAAATTGCATGGGATCATCCGATCTGGTAGCTTTGTTCGCTCGCTCCATGGCAACATTCTTTTGTTTGATCAAGTATAAGCATGTAATGTTGTGAATATCTCTTTATGAATTTATGTCCAGTGGTATATTTATTATTATTCTCTAGCTGATGCAAATGCTATGTGATGACAGATTGCTTATATTGTGTTTGCTTGAAAACGCTGGAGTGCTTAAAATGACTTATAAAGAGATTGGTGATTATTATCAAGGAGAGAGTTCCATGAATTGAGGCTAACAGCACAGTTATTGTTTTATCATTTGTGGGGGAAATGTTTTCACGTATTTGTCGACGCGGATTATCAGGTATGTATGCTCCGATTATTTCACTTCTCAGGCTACTGTGTTGTCCTCAAACTTCAGTTATGTTCTGTAGTTGCTCTTAGTGTTGTCAACTACCATGGACTTGCTTGTATTCACCTTCTGTCCCCTGAAATGTGGAGTTAAGCATGTTGATCTGATCCTCGCTACAGACAGGAGTTAGAAACATGTTGATCTGTAGTTTCTTAGTACTGAGGATGTGGCCATGTTTTTTTTTTTATCAGAGTTATTTAAGTAAACAAAATTATGATGTAGTTGAGAGTATTTTTTTTATACTACGTTTCTTATTTGCAGATTTGTTGTTAAGTGAACTTGAAGTAACACCATTGAGCGTAAAAATTGCATGGTTTTGGACTGTGTTTTTCATACTTTTTGATGTGAACAGAAATCAACGATAGGTGCAGCTTTCTTCTCTCAAACATTGGCTGTGAATGATGCAACTTTCAAAGTTTGGGATACAGCTGGTCAGGAACGTCATTGTAGCTTGGCTCCTATGTACTACCGGGGTGCTGCTGCTGCCATTATTGTCTTTGACATTACTAATCAAGTACCAATTATTCTCAACCCCTTGCCACTAATCAGCAGTGGGCTCTTTAGGTGTGCTTAACATTTTTTTTTCTATTTTCACAGGGGCTCATTTGAGAGGGCTAAGAACTGGGTTCAGGGCTCATTTGAGAGGGCTAAGAACTGGGTTCAGGAACTGCAGGTACAAGGTATGATAATCGCTGACTATGGTCTATCTTTATATACTGCTAGTTGGTGAGGCGTGTTTGCTATAATGGGGTATTTGACTTGATATCTTTGTTTTGTTGTTGTTGTGTCTCAATAGGTAACCCTAATATGGTGATGGCTCTTGCTGGAAACAAAGCTGATTTATTAGATGCAAGGAAAGTTTCTCCAGAGGTAAACCAAATCTTCCTCTCCTGTTAAGCTCTTCTGATGGAATTAAAGTACACACACTTTGTTTCGAGATTTGAGTGATGCTTACCTATGGAATCAGAGCTTTTGCATGTCTGAATTGTGTTGTTACGTAGCTCATGATAGCTCATGATTTGAGTACACACACTTTTTCTTTAAGAATCCCTAAATAAGAGATTCCCATTAGAGCACAAAAATGTTGGTGTATCTTAACTAGGTAATATTTAATACTTAAAAATTATTAAGAGACCCAAATTGGGTTTTTGGGTTAGTGATGCTCTTACCTTTGGAAAGAGACATGTGTGGATACCACTCGACAGACGGTCAGAAAATGGTTTAGATCCGAGGAATAATTTAGCTCAGCTGACGTTTGCTTTGCACAAATCATGTGCCAGAACTGAGAGTCTTAATGGAGGAATATCTTGAAGTTGCATGTCCTATCACCCAGCTGATTCTTGGATTCTTCCTTCGTTATTTGACCACCAATCTCTCATCTGATTTTCATTTACATTTATGAATTTTCTTCTCTCCAATCTTAGCCTATTCATGTGATTTTTTTTGTTCATGTGTCCTGCACTCTGTAGAGCTTTAATTAAAGAATCCTAATGGGTTAAGGTAAACAAGGTAGGTAGGACCACCCTAACTATAGTTGCTCTCAGTTTTCATTGCTTTTATTAATTTAGAAATGTTTTCTTCACCCTTTTTGCGTTGTCAATTTGGACTGAAGTTGATATCATATACGTTAAGATATTGTCCGAATGGGAATCTTTTTGAAAAACCGCGTTAAGCTTTGTTTCTCTACATTAATTTAATATCCTCGTGTTAGTGGAGTCCAGTTTATAAGAAAGCAATATTGATAGGCTTTGGATCACTGAAACATAAGCTCACATCCTTTTCTCCAGCTTGCGAGGTTTTTGAGATGCACATCAGATCCAGACTCTCTTATTCATCATCTTCAATGGCTCGTTGGCTACTTCAGATCCTGATCATCTCTTCTCTTCATCTTCTTGTTTCTCTATCAAGTCAACAAGAGACCAGGTTTGTCTATGAAAACTTTAGCTCCCAAGAAAATCTTTATCTAATCGCTGCTGCAAAAGTACTTCCCAGTGGAGCATTGCAGCTGAGCGTATCAAATGGGCCGGGCATTCTACACGAGACCAATTCAGTTCAGTTCCTTCTCAACACATTTCGTGTGTGCTCTGGTGCCTAAGCCACGTGTTGAAGGCGGCCATGGTCTTACCTTTTTAGTATCTTCTTTTTTGGAATTCTCGCACGCACAAGAGACAAGATACTTGGGGGCTTTCAACGCATCAGCAAATGGATCTCACGCTCTTGCTGTTGAGCTTGACACTATTTGGAACCCTGAGTTCAAAGATGCCAAAAGCAATCACGTGGGTATTGATGTGAACAACCCTGTATCTCTTGCAGTAGCTCCGGCAGCTTACTATTCCGACATGAAAGGGAAAAACGAAAGCATGAACCTCTTGAGTGGAAAGCCTATACAGGTCTGGGTGGATTATGACGGCACTATGCTCAGTGTCTGGCTCGCACCTCTTCAAGTCCAGAAGCGGCCAAGTCGGCCTCTTTTGTCACACCCAATCAACCTTGAAGAGATTTTTCCGAATAGATCTCAACTGTATGTTGGATTCTCAGCATCAACAGGGAACGCGGTGAGTGATCACTATATTCTTTGGTGGAGTTTTAGCACAGGCAAAGGATCACTGCATCGACTTGACTTCTCAAAACTTCCTAAAGCTCCTTACTCTATAGGTCCGCATGAGAATCTACCTCTAGGTCGGCATGAGAAACTACCTCTAGGTCCGCATCAGAATCTACCTCCATGGATTATTGTCCTCCTGGTTGTGTGTTTGGGTATTGTGGTATTGGCTGTTCTTGCAGGAGTTTATGTCCGCAGGAGGAAGAAGTATTCAGAAGTTTCTGAATCATGGGAGGAGGAGTTTGATGCACATAGGTTCTCTTACAAGTCCTTGTACAAAGCAACAAAGGGTTTCAGCAAGGATGAGTTCCTCGGAAAAGGTGGGTTCGGTGAGGTCTATAAAGGAACTATTCCGCAGGGCAGAGAAGTAGCAGTGAAGAGAGTCTCCCATAATGGTGATGAAGGTTTGAAGCAATTTCTGGCTGAAGTTGTCAGCATGAGATATCTGAAACACAGGAATCTTGTTCCTCTTTTCGGGTATTGTAGGAGAAAGCACGAACTCCTTCTTGTCTCCGAGTACATGCCCAACGGTAGCCTTGACGAGCATTTGTTTGATGATACGAAAGCTGTTCTTTCTTGGTCGCAAAGACTTGTGGTTGTTAAAGGAATAGCATCTGCTCTGTGGTACCTTCATACAGGTGCTGACCGAGTTGTTCTGCACCGAGATGTTAAATCTTCCAACGTTATGTTGGACGCCGAGTTCAATGGTAGATTAGGGGATTTTGGCATGGCTAGGTTTCATGACCACGGAGGCAATGCAGCCACAACAGCTGCTGTGGGAACAGTAGGGTACATTGCACCTGAGCTAGTGACAATGGGAGCTTCAACTGGAACTGATGTTTACGCGTTTGGTGTTTTCATGCTCGAAGTAGCATGTGGTAGAAGACCCGTTGAAGCGCAGTTGCAAGTTGAGAAACGATATATGATCAAATGGGTTTGTGAGTGCTGGAAAAAGGATGCTTTGCTTGATGCCGCTGATCCAAGACTGGGAGATGAATTCATAGCCGAGGAAGTCGAGATGGTTATGAAACTAGGTTTGCTCTGTTCAAATGTCGTGCCAGAGTCTAGGCCTACGATGGAACAAGTGGTCTTATACCTAAACAAGAACCTGCCTTTGCCAGATTTCTCACCGTATACTTTGGGGATAGGCACATTTGCTCCGTTTATGGTTGATGCAGCTTCCCTACTAGCCTCATCTGCGTCATGGAGTTGGTCAGGTCCCTCGATGTCTTCTTCGTCTTCCAATCACTCACCTTACGCTTGTCAGCCAACAATTCAGCCATGGTCAGAGACTAAGAACTCTCTTCACGTAGTTGCAGAGCCAGAGAAGCCTAAGACTTGAAGACTTTCTTACCATCTGTTAAAACTGTCATAGTGAGTCTGAGTCCAGTCTTTACAGCATCAGCAGTCGGAGGTAATTCCTGATGTGCATTCATATCAGCAAACAGATCTTTAGTAGCTCTCAAGATTGTTCTAATAGTCAGGTCTTATTTGCCCCAGTTTATTCTCTTTGTCCCTTTACAAATGTTTATCCACTTTTACGATTGGTTATTAACAAGTAGTTTTATGTTTCCTCTGGCATAATTATTCCTCTATATACATACTTTGGTCAATTACCAAAGGGCTCTCTGTTAGAAAGCTGTTTTGGTTTATAAGCGAGAGCTGTGTGTTTTATGTTAGGATTTGGGAAAGAGATTGGATGTTGTTAAGAAAAATATGTATGGTTATTAATTGCAATAAGGGTTTTACACTTTTACATTGTTAGAATTTTTATTGTAAGCAACATATGATGTGACGATTGGACAACAGTCACATTTTCAAGAAACGACGAATATAGTAGTAGTTGACCCTGATATAAATACATGTGACAACTAGTTCATGCTGCTTATCATGTCAGATGATTGTTGTAAATATTATTGATGGATGTTTCAGTCCAGATATCTTAGGATAGTACTATGTGAAGTGTAGTCTTCTGAGTACAGATCTTTGGGGTTTTGATGGATGTTTGGTCCTTTTGCCGGTATTCTTAAGCTTTAAAGTGATTACTAGTGTAACTCCCGTGCTAAAGCACGGATCAAATTTATTGTATTCTAATTTTTTTAAAAATTATGTGGTATCTTTTTATAATGAAACAGAGTATTTATTAAACCCTTTTACCTAAAAGAAACAGGGCATTTATATTAAATGTTTAATTTCGATAACATTCACCTTCTGTAACGTTAATATACTTTATCTTGTATAAATTATAATATTAATTGAAATAATATATATGGTTAAATTCGGATATTTTTACTGTTATTTTGCTTTTACTTGATTGGAAATAAAATCAGATATTTTTACTGTTATTTTGCTCCTACTTAATTGGAAATATATAAGAAGTTAACATTTACATCAATACAAAATAAAATAAAACATAGTTCACTCATTACCATCTTTTGTTGTGGCGGTTAACTTTCATCCACTCTAACAGTTTTGAAATTTTATTCGCCTCTTCTTCCCAAACATTGTCAAAATCATCACTCATATGTAATTTCCTATGAATATAGAAAAACTGAATGGGTCAAATCAGCAATATGTCTAGAATGAAATGAAAGTGCTTATTGTTACCTCAGTCTGATGTAAATTGCTCCATAGATTTCAAGGTGCTTCCTGAATAATCTAAAGAATTTTCCTAAATATAAGTCATGTAAAAATCAATTTATAGAAAAGAAGTAGGAAGTTTGCTCCAAAAAAAAGAAAAGAAGTAGGAAAATATTTTGTCACTTTCGTAGCTGATAAACGGTGAGAAACTGATGTCCCTGTTAAAGAATTTCAAGAATCATTGTGAGAATATAAGAACTGTCACAAAAAGATGTTTGAAGCAAAGGAAAAGTGCAGTGGTAATTCTGTCAATTTGTAAAGGGATTATTTCACAGAAGATAGGTAAAAAAATTTGTGAGAATATAGACAAAAAGGAGTAGCAATAAAAAAGACTGAGAAGTTCTTGATGATGTTGATCGTTTAAAAGTTGTAGAGCCACCGTATGTAAAACTATGAAAACATAAAGAAAGAAAAAGAGCAATCTGGTGGAGAAGAAACAGTTTAATAATGAAGAAAAAATTTGAACGTGGTATGGAAATTCCGAAAACTTTGGAATCTAAGTAGTTATTAGTTGCACAAAAATAGGGAACTAAAGAAAAATAATTTAATCGACTGAATTTTTTTACAAAAGACTTTCCACGTGTCAGAATTTTATTGGAAAGGCGACTTGCGCTTTAGTATATAGGGATATGCATATAATATTTATAAATAAAGGTTTAAGGAATTAAGTGATTGTTTCAGAATAATAAATCATTTCATACATGTAATATATGCTTGTTTTTAAACCGTATATAATGTTGATCATGTTCAAGTTATCAAATATAGATGATTTTTGTTTAAAAATACACATTATAGTACGTGATTTATGAAAAAAGAAATTTAGAAGTACTGAAATGAAAATTCCAGTATTTATATTCGGATTAGCTGGAAAGTTGGCCATGTTCACGTGAATAAGAGACAGAAAAAGACGAAACGAATTGTTAAGTTTAGTTAAACAATGGAAACTGTAGAGAAAAGACAAAAGTCTTGTGACATATATCTCAAGAAGAGCATCTAACCTAATCATGAACCGGTTAGTAACCATTTACCAACCGGTTACGATCCAATTTAAATTGGAGACTCGTGCGTGTATGCATACACAAACGAAACTTGCTCAGCTTCATTGTGATATATTGATGAGTCAGAATGTTGGAAACACATAGAGTCTTCATCCTCTGCTTTTTGCTCTGTCTCCTCACATCTCATTCTCTTGTCTCCCCTCTTCAAACCTTCCAGAAGATCCCTCTGCCACCAGGAGTCTCTGGTCCCGAAGCTTTTGCTTTCGATTCTCACGGTGTAGGACCTTATACCGGAGTCTCCGGCGGCAAGATCTTAAAATACCAAGGACCAAAGCTTGGCTTTACAGAGTTCGCCTATATTTCACCAATAGCGTATGTTCTAATCCATATACTTATCACTTATGCATACGTATACATACACACTTTAGTAATAACCCAAATGTGTATTTTATAGGAACAAGTCACTATGTGATAAAGCAGTAGGGACTTTTCTTGGTAACATATGTGGTAGACCAGTCGGTTTAGCTTTCAATGAGATAACCGGAGATTTGTACATAGCCGATGCGTTCTTGGGGCTGTACGTGGTTTCACGCCGCGGTGGCCAAGCCAAGCGCCTAGCCGACAGCGCAGTTGGTTTACCTTTTAAATTCCTTGACGGTTTAGATGTAGATCCAGTGACTGGTTCGGTTTACTTCACATCTTTCAGCACAAGATTTGGCCCCAGGTTGATTGAAAATTTGATTTCGGTTTAGTTAAACCGGACAAAAGTAATCTCTTTTTTTTCGTTATTACAGTCAACTTGTCTTGGCGGTTGCTGTTAATGATGCAACGGGGAGGTTCTTTAGGTACGACCCAAAGACGAAAAGCATAACCGTTTTGTTAAGCGGTCTCAGTGGCTCCGCCGGATGCGCCGTGAGCTCCGACGGAGAGTTTGTTCTTGTGGGAGAGTTCTTGAGGAATCGTATCTTAAGGTATTGGATCAAGGGTCCAAAAGTCAACACGTGGGACGTTTTCGTACCTTCGATCCCTGGTCCGGACAACATAAGGAGAACAGACGGTGGAGATTTCTGGATCGCCTCCAACTCCGTTAAGCTTATAGTGGTCCCCACCGAGCCATCAGCGGTGAAAGTCAACGCCGGCGGTGAGATTATCCAGCGTATGTCTCTCGGAGAATATTATGGAGATACGTTAGTAAGTGAAGTGAATGAATATAGAGGTGTTGTTTATGTCGGAACACTCACGACCAACTTTGTTGGTAACATGTAACAAAAGATGTCAAAAATAATAGTTAATGCCTCCATATCAAAATGATTTGTTTTAAAAATACATTTTTTGTATTTTAATATATTTTATTAAACAATAATGGTAAATTGTAAGTTTTGAATAATTAATTGTGTTTATTTAATTTTGATTGACTAAAAATTGTGGAAAATAAAGTTTTTTAAAAAATTGTGAAAATAGTTAACCCACAAAAATAATCAGAATTTAATCTGAAAATTCCAAAAATACATCATTTTTAAAACAGGACTATATTATAAAGTTTTTTTGATACTTTTAAATCATCAAAAAGTTTACAGATTTGTTTATAGAGAAGAACAATATAAGCTATCGATGAGCTTGTCCGAATGATCTAACCATAATTTCTTCATAACGTATTCCTTCACTTTCTTTTCCTCGTCTTCGAATACATTGCACAATGCCTGGACATAGTAAGGTGGGAATTTCCCGTTTAGTTTCAAGAAGTACATGACGTCTCGTGCCGCGTCTCTGCAGTAATCGTCTCCTATGATATCTACGACATCTAGATGATATACTTTTGTTTTCCTTGAAAGAGAACGAGAGAGATATTCATCGATGGTTCTTCTAATGCAAGTTTCCAGAGGGCTCTTCTTGATCACCAAGGTGGTTCTTGTTATGCAAGCTAAGCTGCTGAGGAGCTTCTCCGAATGATCTAACCATTTGGCTGTGACGTAGTCCTTCACTTTTGTTTCGTCGTTTCCGAATACATTGCACATTGCCTTGAGGTAGTAACGTGGGAACCGTCCGTTCAGTTCCAAGAAGTACATGACGATTCTTGTCTCGTCTTTGCATAACTCGTCTTCAAGCTTGAGATTAGGTGATGTGGATTTGTCTGAAGGAGAAGGAGTGGGCGATTGGGTGGTGGTTCTTCTCATGCAAGTTTCCACAGGGCTTTCCTTGGCTAAGGAGACGGCAGAAATGGAGAGGACGACTACAAAGAAGACGATGGTGCTCATTGAGGTCTTCATTATTGCTTTTTGTTTCTATTGGTGTGTTATAAGAGAGACAATGCATATGCCTATTTATATATTAGTGAATAGCTGAAACTGTAAATTGTTTCACATTAACTTCATGTATAATCGGTTTTAACTCAGATAAGTATCAGTTTAATTTCATTGATGGCTTTGAAGACGTTTCTTTGCAACGGGTCGGGTAAAGGTTGGAATCATCGGAGAGAGCTGAGGTAATCTTTAAGAAGATCAATGATAGGAGTAGCTAAAGAATCTCGGCCAAGTTGCTGAAACATGATCCCATCCATTCGAGCTTGTACCCCCTCGCTGACTGTTAACTCATCGAGTAGTCCTTTCAGTGTTCTGTCTACTCCAATCACCGAGCTTCCTATACCGCTTAAGATATCTGGTAGTGATGTAGAAGGTCTTGAAATTTCGATAAGAGTTACCTGTATGTATTCACCACAAGAATAACCAGAGTATCTAATGTAAGTTACACAAAGATGAGTTCAGTGAAGTTCAAAAGAGAGTTTTTTAATGACGAACCTTCTTGTCAAGAGGAATATTAGCTTTCTGCTTAGCGATGGCTATAGCTCGGGAGAGTCCGCCTAGAGCATCAACAAGACCACGAGAATGAGCATCCTTACCGGTCCAGACTCTGCCTTGTGCTACTTCTTCCATCTTGTCAACCTAATAACATGAGAGAACAGAAGAATATTAGTCTCGGAGAGGCAGGCGTTGAAGAAGAGCAATACAGGAAAGAAGGAACATATACAGGCATTGATCTTGATAAGGCTGCTTTGTTCCTGAAAAGCTGATATGCATGCTGTGCCGACTTCCCAAACAGTTCAGCTTCTTCTGGCCTGAAAACACAATCGCGCTTCTTTTGAATTGTGAATTTAAGGAACGTATAGCTTCTTACAGAGGTATACTCGATGTGATAAAATGGAGTGTGGTAACTTACTTAAAAGGTCTTTCCTCAGCCCCCAGAAGCTCAGCATATTTTCCCCTAGATATAGTTTCCTTGTTAAAGCCAATCTTTTCATATAGTTTGGCCAAGGTAAATCTTGCTGCAACAACAACAACATACAAAAGCAATCAAACAATAGGGAGGATGATAAAGAGACTTGTACAAAGATGAGATCACCTGTGACAACTCCAATTGAGCCAGTTAATGTCAAATTTTCAGCAACAATGGTGTTTGCAGCCATTGCCATGTAGTAGCCTCCGCTTGCTGCCACATCTGACATCGATGCAATCACGGGTTTCGTTTCAGCCAATAGTTTGATCTCCCTCCACATTCTGTGTACCAATACGTAGTGTTATAATAAAACCTAAAGGTGCAGCAAAACCATCCAAACTTACCATAAATAAAATAAAAATGTTTCGGACTTCAACGTGTTAAAAGGTGAAGTGAAACCATCAATGGCATGTTAAAATCATACGAGCATATTAACGGTACAAATTACACAGCATTGAAGATTTACTAAAACTACTACTTACAAATCAGAAGCAAGTGCATCGCCTCCTGGACTGTCAATTCGTATGACGGCAGCCTTATATTTTTTGTTCTCTTCAAAAGAAAAAGAGGAAATATAAAGTTTTGGGCTGCTGTAGAAGAATACAGGCATTTACTTTGCAGACGAAAAATAAACAGACCTACCTCTTACACTGCGGATCTTCTCAATGAGTTGTTCTGCTACAATAGATGAGCCAGGAGTGCTCAGCGGACCCTTAACCCGAGAAATACTTCCCCCTGCTCTAATAATAGCTATTTGGTCTCTACCACCGCTTAGACCAAGAGTCGACTTCTTAACACCTGAATATTTCCTACATAAAGCATTTCAATTGAGAGAATGTATGCATGTTACTAGCCTGTATAATTAATATAACTGCACGAAGCTAAAAGGTAACCGTAGAAGAAAATGAAGACAAGTATAATATGCTACAGAAATGAGTAACCACAGAGTATGCATATACCAGTTACTAAAAAAGTTGCAAAAAGTTTATTCCTCCCAACACGATGAGAACCTATAGACAAGAAATCTTGTCTACACTTTGCTGAGTTACGATCTCTAGTAGGTAGTGCCACAGGATATTCAGTTCTTCTTATTACACTAACTCTAAATCAAGATTAGCCAATAATGCAGGAACCAACTAGGGAACAGTACCCATTTATGTATACAACACCTAAAATAGTACAAGGCTAGAGCCAGTTGTACGTGCAAAGATAATAGCTCTAGATTCAGTAAGCCTCAATTTGAAAATTCCATGTAGTAAGAGTCGGTTACTTGTAATCAACAGTGGGAAGCTTTTTGTCTTTTTCAACTCCAAGTCTCTCTTTCAGCATTGATATAACCTGCAAGGGCATTCAAATTGATTGGAATAGATCAAAAAACAGCATGGACTATGAGGGGCGTTATCTAATTCTCTTTTAGATAGATTTTTCAGGGAAAACTTTATAATTATATCCCAATATTTTGAGAGGATGCCAAAACAACCAAAAGGGAAAGTTCATAACTAAGGACGAAATAACAAGCACATTATTCTAGCCCTACGTAGAAGGTACCTCATCATCATACCGAATATCCTTTATCAGTCCCTCTTCCTTTAGTTTTTCAATTTCGTAAACTCCTTGATTGATGAAACTTTCAACATCTTCACGCTTTTTCCCTGCATGGTTCTAAGCAGAAGCCACTCAGGAGAGAACTAAACGGTTAGAAACCAATAACAAGATTGGTGAAAAGGTCTCGAACCTGTTGAATCAGAAACACCATCCAGCCAATTTGCATAGATGTTATCAAGCAGCACGCTCAGCATCTCGTAATTCTCCTCGGATATGCTTTTGCGAGCAAGCTGATCTCCAGCGCTTTTGTACTTTCCAATTCTTTGAACCTGAGGTTCAATCCCCACTTTCTCGAAGACACCTAAACTTTTTGAAAAAAAAAATTAGTTAACGATAAATGTGAAAATGTAAATCTTTGTGTCTTTCATATTCAGCTTTAGGATATAGGATGGTGTGGCAAGTGAATGTAAGACTGTATAACTCTATGATATAGAACATAGATATTTCTTATGCGAGAAACTGAGCAAATCATTACCTCCAAGAAAAGAAGCTTGAACAGTCAAACCATAAAGAAAGGAATAGGCACTAGGCGGAGCATAGAGCTCACTGCATGCACAGCCAAGATAATACTCCTTTAGTCCGCATATGTTGATATACCCAACAATGAATTTCCCTGACAAAAGAAATATATGTTTGATCAGCTTTTAGAAAGCATGTGAAAAAGCTAGAGAGAGTAAATGAACTTCCAACCTAAAGCACTAGAGAGCTACCTGATTTCTTAAAATCTAATATATGCCTACGAATTTCTTCAACCTTTCCCCAGCCACAGCTCAAAGGCTCAATGTGAAGGTAGACTCCAGCAATACGAGGATCATAAGCAGCTTTCACGAGATTCTCAGAGATTTGGGGCAACGAAAGCCCTGAAGTGAAACGGCTCTTCAGCTGATCAGAGATCTGAAACATAGATAGATAGATAACAACAAAGCAAGTAAGGAGTTCTATTCACAAAATAAACATCACAAATACATTGTACTAGTGTATTTTGTTCGTCAACAAATGACTAGACCTGGCCGCGCAGAGTCATAGTCAAGACGCTTCCTTTGCGAACACGCTGCCAAGGATAAGCAAACAGCATCCTGAACTTGACAACAAAGCTCTCCCACGCGTTTCTATCTTCGTACACCATCTCTCCTGTAGGATAGTCCTCAGCTCCATCCCGGGGCTGTTCCTGCTGTTGCTGATCTTTCTCCATTTCCGCCGAGGAAGCAGGTGAATCGTCGAAGGCGCGAGCCGAGAATCTCCGAGAGCGGAGACGAGGAACGATATGGGAAGATGATGAATGCGAATCCGAAGGAGAAGAGGTGAAATTGGAGTTCACGAGGAGAGGTCTTCTGTATATAGCCGTCGTCGCGGAGACCAGTGACCTACTAGTCGTGAAGACTACTTGAGGCGCGTGGAGTAGTAGTAGCTTCGCCATTTTCTCTCTCACTCGCTTTCTCTCTCTCCTGCGATTTTTCGAGGAAAAGAGAGAGAAAGAAAGAAGATTTGAGAAGAAGGTTTTAGTTTCTTCCACGTCGTCGCTTCTTCTTCACCGTGTGTGTGACGTGTGACGGTCAAAGTCGTTACGTGGAGTAACCGCTCACAATGATTCGTCACTTAAGTCCATTTCGGTTTATCCCGGTTCATTTTAATCAAAATCCCCAAGTAAGAAACCGAAATTTGATAACCGAATTTCAATTTTAAATCGCCGGTTTACTGTTTGGCTATTTATATACTCCGTCATCGTCTTTGCTCCACTTCCATCATCTTCCTTTCTTTCTTACTCTCAGTAACTGACTGCTAAGAGAATATCTTCTTCTTCTTCCCATCTCTTTCGAGCTCCATCGATTCTTGCGGAAGCTTTCTTCTTCCGTTTAAGGTGAAGAAGAAGACTGAAACGTTCTCGTCTTCTCTCTCGTTCTTTGCTTCTTTCGTTTACGCTCAGATTCGTAAACGTTATCGTTTGATTCTTTCTTTGGATTCGTTCGTCTTGATAAGTTGCGTTGCAGTAACTCTAAAAGCTCAAACCTTTCATGCATTTATAGTAACTTCTTATTATGAATCTCTTGATCGTCTCTCTCCTTCTTTGTTTCTTTCGATTGTTACTTCTTATGAATCTCTTGATCGCATAACGTTATCGTTTTGATTCTGTTCGTCTTGATCGCATGTGCAAAAGCCTTCTCGTTGCAGTATAACTCTAAAAGCTCAAGCCTTTCATGCACTTATTATAGTAACTTCTTATGATGAATCTCTTGATCGTATTGCATCTGCAGTTGTAGTGAATATATGAAAAGATTTGTATTTTGTGTGTGTTTACAGGGTTTGCAATGGTGCGCGAGAGCTCTGTTTCTCTGTGGTCACCTCAAGACTTGTTGAGGGATAAAGTTCGGCTCGTTAAAAGAAAAGACTCTGCAGGAAGATACGAGATAGTTCCCATCGATGATCCGTTGACTTTTGAGAAAGGTTTCTGCGCTTTCGTCCGTGCGTGCCAGCTACTCTCCCAGAAGAACGATGGACTCATCTTGGTTGGTTTGGCTGGTCTTTCCGGAGCTGGAAAATCTGTCTTCACTGAGAAAATTTCCAACTTCTTGCGTAGTATTGCTATCATCAACATGGACAGCTACATTGATGGTGCTCGTGCCACCGGTAGAGACTTTGATGGTATGACTTGTTTCGCACGGCTTGATTCGGTTATTGCTTGCTTTCTTGGGTTTTATTGAAGAGTGTTGTTTACTATTGTTGCAGACAAACGGTTGACAGATTATGATAAACTTCTTGACAACATACACGGCCTAAAGGATGGACAATCTGTTCAGGTTCCTATATATGACTTCAAGTCGAACTCGCGAATTGGTTACAGGTAGTGATTATATATATATCTGATAGGCAAAGACAATTTATATTGCTTAGCACATAGATTAGTAGTTTATGTGCAGTGACGACTTATATGGTTCTTTTGTGTGTGTGTGCTTTAATTATAGAACGGTTGAGGTGCCTAGCTCCCGCATTGTTATCCTTGAAGGCATATACGCTTTGAGCGAGAAGCTACGTCCTTTCCTCGATCTTCGTGTCTCCGTCACTGGTGGAGTGTCTTCCAATCTTGTCAAGCGTGTTTTGGGAGACATTCAACGTCCTGGCCAGGATTCTCAAGAGACAGTTCGTCGAATATTCGAGACGGTTCTCTCACCCTATTCTATCCTCTGATTAAATCTCCCTTGCTCTCATCCTTGCTGCCTGATGCATGTGTTGTGTCTTCTCTATCCAGGTTTATCCCACGTACGAGGCGCTTATTGAACCTGACCTGAAGACAGCTCATATTAACATCGAAAACAATTTTGACCCCTCTGGCTTTCAGAACCCAACATATATTCTAAAGGTTTTACAATACTTTCTATTTTTGGCGCTTTCAATATTATTATCTGCAACTAGCAGCAGCAAAACTTTTCCTGGTTTTGTTTTTATCTTAATTGTAGTCAACGAAGGCGTTAACACCAGAACAAATGAAGGCAGTTCTGTCTGAAGACTTCAAAGAACGTACAGAAGAAACTCGTGACATCTATCTGCTACCACCAGGCGAGGATCCTAAAACATGTCAATCATTCCTCAGAATGAGGAACCGGGATGGAAGATACTATCTCACGTTTGAGGTTTGGTTTTTATTAACTTGTTCATATATACTATAGTTCTTTATGTATAAACGTACCATATCAGATTGAGAAACAGATGTTTATGGTTCTATGGTATTTGCTTTCAGGAGTCGTTTACAGATTGTTCGTTAGTTATATCTCCCGGAATAACTTTCCAAGTCAACGTTCGCCTTCTCGGAGGATTAATGGCATTGGGTTATACCCTTGCAGCAATCTCGGAAAGAACAAGTCATATCTTTGATGATGACAAGGTTACTGTGAAGAGTGATCGTTTTAAACAACTGAACCGGACACATGTTCAGGTAGTATCTGTTTTCTCTTTGCTCTCTGTACAAAGTGTTATAACTAGTAATCAACCTTTTTCTCAACTCCTTTTATGAAGGTGCGAGGTAGAGACCGTACATACGTTGAAAACGTGGCTAACCAACTCGGACTGGAAGCTTCTTCATATGTTCCACATACATATATTGAACTGATGCAGCTGGAGAAGCGTGTGAAAAAAGTTATGGTATGAGTTGTGCACACATATCCGGTGGATTATATTTATATCATGATGGTAAAGCTTTGATATGTGTGTGGGTCCATGTTTTCAGGCTTTGCCAGATGACTTGAAGACAAAAGTTAGCTTAATTCCTTCTCAAGGAGCCCTTCCAAGACTAAGAGCTTCTGCTGATAGTAGAGCACCTGCAGCCACGCTTCCAAATCAGGTAAAAAAAAAGTGGTCTCTCTGTTTTTTTTTTACCCTAAGATCTTTCAATATTATACAAGTTACGTTGTTTCAAAAAGTCATAACTGAGCATATATTATCATGTTTTATAGGGTGTTATCACTCGGCTCATATACCAAATATCAACAGTGAATGAGAGGATGGATGAGTGCACATACCATCTTGAAGAGTTGAATTCCAGTATCCCGAACAGGAGAGCTGCTGCTGCTGCTGCTGCTTCTGGGTCCCTCTTGTCTGCTCTCATGGAAGAGGTATTTTTTTTTTCAATTTTATTCTCGACTTACTTCACTCCAATAGACATAAGCTGAACTTAAGAGATAGCTTTAGACTCGGAGAGAGACTACTGTAAGGGTCTAAATATTTCATTTTATCTTTTATTATATCTGGACAGGTTGAACTTGTTACTGGAAGACAACATGAGATAACGCTTCAAATGGACATACTGACCAAACTTGTTCACGAGCATCTTGTACTTGTAGAAAGGTCACGCACAGAGAGAGTAGTCAGCGACAGAGCCAACAGCACAACGCAGAACCTCGGGCCTTCCACTGTACCTGTTCTTCTTGCTGTGGCCATTGGCTGGATCGGCATTCTTGCATACAGTCTCAAATAGTTGCTGTAACAGCTAGTGTTAACTCACTGCTGAAACTCAGGGTCCGTGAAAAAAATAGTGGATAATGATGATGTAAATAACAGAGTTTGTGTGATACACACTGGATAGTCTTGACGATGTATATAGCATGTTCCAAGAATAAGAGACTGATTCGTTTACATTTGCCATTCATAAGGTTGGTGCACACGCATGAGACATTGGGATTAGACGCAATATGAATCTGTCTTTGACTAAAAAAGATAAACTCTTTGGTTCGATCGTTCCAGCTAATAGGGAGATCCATGAAACCATATAGAGAAATTACCCAGAATAACTCAAATTATTCTACTAATGACTAGAATAACTCATAAAATATTGGAATAACTAGAATAACTCTTGGAACATGGAAGATTACGATTTTGCCATTACTGATAATTAAAACCTAATTAAAAAGGCAAAAAAAAATTAATATTATAAGAACGAAAAAAAACGACAAAACACTTTACCTTTGGCTTTTTCGTAGGGTTTCTTCACCAAAGGCGACAAAACACACTCTTCATCGTCTCCGCACATCCAGCTCCGACTGTCCCTTCTCCGTCACCTCTACCGTAAACGGCTTCGTCTCCGCCATCCTCCAAGCTAACTCATGTTCGTCTCTGTCCTTGTAGACAAATCTGAAATTGATTTCACCTCTGTCACAATTTGCTTTCAATTGAAAGTTACTCTAATCTTTGAGTCCTAAAACCTATGCTATTCGACTTTGTTGTTATCATATATTGATTGATTGCATGTTGAAATTTAGAAACCCTAATTCCCAATTTCATTTAACCTTCCTTTGAACTCTGTTAAATTCATAAATGTGAGATTGGTTAAAGATTGTATTTGATAATCGGTAGAGATTTAGTAAACTATGTGCTAGTGTTTTCTGTGTGAAGCTTTTATAGACTGTGCTTTCTGTATGATCGTAGGTTGCAAAGCTAGGCGGTGAAAAGTAGAAGTCTTTGACAGAAGAAGTGAGTTTCTCTGTTCTTTGTTTCTTCCCTAGGTTGCATGGTGATTTGCCTATCGTGATATAACTCGGATTGTATTAAGTGGCTATTTAGGATAAGAAAGTTTATTTGGATAAGGAGACAGAGTATAGCAAGTCACTGGAGAACAACAATGCTGATGAAGAACTATGTGTATCATTATTAATTTTTTGTCTTTCTTTTTTTTCACTCTAACATGGAATTTTGAATCCTAATATGATATGGTGACTTTGTCAGGAAGAAGATGAGGAGAAGCAATTTGATGAGTTTAATGAGGCTGAGGAGAATGAAGATGTGAAAGAAGAACCTGATGAGGCTACTTTCTTTTGGTCTGATCTCATTCAAATGGGTTTAACTTGTATATTGTGATGGTGCATTGTAAATTTTAAGCCTTTATTTTGGTGAACTCAGTTATTGTATTCTGCTTGTTGAATTAAATTGATGATATTTTATTTACATGGATACGTAAGTATAGATTAAAACAATATAACAATAAGAAAATGAGTAAGAGACAAATAGAAGATAACATCTGTTTTCCAACATAAATTGATAGGATTAAGATCAATCAAGCCAGTGTTGCACTGGCCACTTTATAATTCATGTGTTTGTTTTTACTTCGTTGTCTTCCTGCAAGGTGGTAATGGCTTGCCACAAAATCTGTTTTGTCTTGTCAGTTCCAACTCGTGTTCATGCTCAAAAAACCACTTTTTCTTTCAAACTTCTATTTTCTGCAGACGAGAATTATGTGATCCATGTTTTTCCAAGCAATAAGGATTGCAACAAGTGATTAAACAACCATAAAAATGACAACTTGAAAATGAAGAAAAGAGGTATAAAAGAGATGACGACAACTGAATTTTTTTACTTAATTCTGAGTTTAACTGACCTGAAAATATACCAGATTCGAAATTATTGTAAATCTGGTCGAAATTGGAATTTGTTTACATAAACCCAGATTTTCGTCAGTAAGTCTGCCACAACAAAAATTTAAAAGTCTGTCACTTCATAAACAAAAAGTCTGCCAACAATTTTAAGTCGGTTATATAAATCTTCCGTAAGAAAATTAGTCGAACATAAGTAAATAAATCGGTCCATAAGAAAATAAGTTGACCACATAAATCTGCCATTTATAACAAATCGGCTATATCATTCGACAGATTTATGCTTAAAATCTATTTTCTAAACAAATCGAACAATTAAGTCTACCGTATGAACAAATCTGACGTTTTTAAAAAAGTCTGACACCATTGCAACGATAGATTTATTTTTTTACACAGATTTTATAAATAGATTTATTACTTGGCAGATTTATTTTTTTGAAAATAAATCTGTCATCGATCAAATAACAAGGATATTTTGGTAATATTTTTTTTTTGTTATAACAGTGCACAAGGACAATTTTGACCAGAAAAATATTCTAATAATTTTCAAAAATTATGAGTCATTCTAGTAATAATACATTAAATTTGTGTTATTCTAGTAAACTTCCCTTTCCAACTATATATATATGGAAAAAAGAAATAAATTAAAATGTATATATTTAATCTTTAGTCTATTTTCTCATTACGAAGAAGAGCAAATCCCAAACGTCCTTTCCAAGAGTGAATATCACCATCGAGTCAATCTATAGCAGCCTCGACCTTCTCCTCGATGAGTTGTTCTACTCCTCGTGACCCATGATCATCATCAGCAATATTTTCTTCATTCCTCCTATCCAAGGAAACCCCATCAAGCATTGTATTTAACCAGTCTACCTTGAAACCTGCTTCTGTTAGCTCGACCAGGTCGCTGCGAGCGTCTTAGCTCAGTCTCGGTGAAAGTATGTGGAGGCTTGTTTAGTGTCTCCACGAGAGCAAGGAGGACGTTCATGTATGTTGTCTTCACCAATTCGTTCTTTAGACCGAAATTATTTGCAAAGTCCCGGTGATTCAGGTAAAGCGAATTAACTGATTCAATTTGCCAGCAAGAAAAATAAAAAATAGAGAGAGAGACAGATCATTTTTTGATTCTTAAGTCATCCTAGAAATGATATGCTTAGATGTTGATGTTTAAGTTGTCTAAGCCAAAGTATATGCTTTAGATGACCAAAATTTGTAAGTTTGGGATTTTTATGACCATTTTCCCAAAGATCTATAGATATATCTAGAATCTCTTTTCATAATGTCTACATTCATTTCGAAAAAATAAAAATAATTTATAACAATTCGTTATGTTCATTTTTCATAATATATATAGATTTTTTTTTTTGGACAACTATATATATATAGATTTTAATAGATAGATTTTCATTGATCGTACAATTGTGCTTACCTTAATCACTAGAGAGATTTTTCATAATATAGATTTTATTAGCCAAATTTTTATGTCTCTGATAGGTGGATGGACAAGAACAAAAACAACCACTTATATTGTAAATTTGAAGATACATGTTACTTCAAAAAAACATGTCATGTGGTCACTTCAACAAAAAAACTATCTAGTGATTAAGGTAAGCACAATTGAATGATCAATGAAACTCTCATTGTCTTGATATCAAACACCCGCCGGATAAAGAAATTGTAAGCAGAATAATTTTCGCGAGAAAAAAACTTATAATAAATCACAAAATCAGTATAACTATTGGTCAGAAGAGACGAGAAGAGAAAGAATGCTTATATAAGAAGTGAAAGAGGTTTCGTTAGAACACAAAAATATGGATAAAAAAGAATTACAATTTTAAATATGAAAATCAAAACGCAAAACTCTTCTAGAAATCTATGGCTCTAACTGGTGACCATTGATTTAGGAATATGAATGAGTAGGAAAGAAATGAATAGGAATAAAATTAATGGAATTAAAAGGAATATTTATTACTTTTTGTTCCATATCAATTTTAATAAGGAATGATTTTGTTCTATGATTCCTTAAAATTTAAGAAATGACAAGGAATCAGACGTATCAAAAATTCCCTACAAATGGTATAATTTTTAAGGAATTAGTGGGAATTGATCATTCTCCTTGGTTCCCTATGTCACTAGTTAGAGCCTATGATTCCTAATAAACATCATATATGGTAATTTAGCATTCCCCACATTATTGTATGCTTCAATATATGGTAACAATATATTTGACTTTTTGTCATTTTGAAAGACAGTTTAATTTTCCTGAACTATTTATAAACCTGTGAAAATCGTGGTGGTATGAAGTTGCAAAACATGGTTTCAAAATGGTTTAACGGCGTTGAACATTTCAACTGCACAGTATATACACAAAAATGGTATCATAGTATGTTTGTGAGCCGACATAATATAGTCTTAGAATTTATCCATTATCGTTTAGACCCAGAATTGATCTTTTGGTTCTTTGTTCAAATATATTGAGACTAATAGTCAAAGAATCATATTTGGATTGGATGATAATGTCTGTGGTGTGTTGCTTGATTAACCCTCACTTTGCTGAACCTAGCAAAGTGGCAGTGTGTAGTTTTGGGGTTCTAATAATCTTGTTCAGGTCTTGGGAATTGGTAAAAGGAATTCGCCGAGTGCTGAAGAAACCTGACATAGAGAAATCCAAGATTGAAGCTACGATTGAACTAACAATACTGCAAGAAGCGAAAGACCAGAGAGAAATAGAAGTAGAAGAAATAGAAGAAATAGAAGAAGTAGGAAGTAGAGAGTCCATTAGAGTATACCTTATGTCTTGGCTCTCTTTGTATTGTCACCCCCCAAAGAAAAAGTAGGAAGTAGAGAGTTTATTGGACTATGTCTAATCTCTTTGTATTGTCACCCTTTTATTTTGTATAAAACCCATTTTAATTTCTATATCATATTTGTTCTCACGTTAAGCATCCGAACGTTGGCATAGACTCTCTTAAGCTTTCTGACTCCATCAGTTTTGTAAGTTTTTTTTCCTTACACTTTTCCCTTCAAGTGCTTTTTATAATATAGATACTACACTTTTCCCTTTAAGTGCTTTTTATAATATAGATACCATCACTGTTAAAGGTTGCTTACTGACTTCAGGAATACATAACTCTTGGAACCTTTCCGTAAATCGGATACGATATTGCAAGTACGCATAGAAGCAAGTAAGGCACTAACTGACATCGAGTATGAATCCAAAGGCATAAGCTATTCACTCTCGTTGCTTATGAAATAGGTGGTAGAAGAGTCACCTTTACGAGGTTGGTTATATTCTCTTGCTCAAACATAGCTGCGTGCTGGTTCCAGTAGAGTTCATTTTTCCGTTTTATATACTTGCTGCTTGGTTACAAGTCTATATTGTGCGTACACACAATGCGGTTATGTCACCTCGAGTATACTTTGTTAGGCTTTAACTCAAGATTCTTTTTTTCAACCAATTGATGCCATTTTGGTTCAAATTTGATTCTCGAGACCGCTTTGTGAGACTTTTTTTTACGTTCCTTTAATTCACAAAAGAAGCGCATGCAATTGTGTGTTTCCAGGCCAGAGGAAGCTGGACTGTTTGGGAAAGTCGGCACAGCATGCATATCAGCTTTTCCGGAACAAAGCAGCCTTATCAAGATCGATGCATGTATATGTTCCAAATCTACTAGTTCTTTCCTACATTGCTCTTTTTCCGAGACTAATATTTTGTTCTCTCATGTTCATATATAGGTTGACAAGATGGAAGAAGTAGCACAAGGCAGAGTCTGGATATTTCTCTAGTAATATTCTGTTCTCTCATTCTTGTCGTCTAGTTGATGCTCTAGGCGGACTCTCCCGAGCTATAGCCATCGCCAAGCAGAAAGCTGATATTCCTCTTGAACTCATCTTTGCTTCACTGAACTCATCTTTGTACGGCAAAAGGTAGTAAGCTTACATTAGATACTTGTGGTTATTATTTGTGGTTAAATGAATACAGGTCGTCGAGATTTCAAGACCTTAAGCGGTATAGGAAGCTCGGTGATTGGAGTAGACAGAACACTGAATGGACTCCTCAATGAGTTAACAGTCAGCGAGGGAATACAAGCTCGAATGGATGGAATCATGTTTCAGCAACTTGGCCGGGATTCTTTAGCAACTCCTATCATTGATCTTCTTAAATATTACCTCAGCTCTCTCCGATGATTCCTACCTTTACCCGACCCGTTGCAAAGAAACGTCTTCAAAGCCACATATTTAATAAAGACTTCATCAATGAAATTAAACTGATACCTTAAACCCGATTTAAATGAAGTTAATGTTTCAGGGTTTGCCAGATGACTTGAAGACAAAACTTAACTTGATTCCTTCTGCTGATGATATAATGAACTATCTTCGCGGGTGACCTCGATCTCTTCTCCTTGTTAGCTAAATAAGACTGAATCTAAGATTTGAGCCAACACATATGTTACGTCAGTGAATCATCTGACTTGCGTATTGATGATACCAGACGACCTGCTTCACCAGCAGCCACGCTTCCAAATCAGGTAAAAAAGTGGTCTCTCTGTTTTGTGGCCCTAAGATCTTTCAATATATATACAAGTTACGTTGTTTCAAAAAGTCATAACTGATCATATTAATGATATCTATAGGGTGTTATCACTCAGCTCTCAGACCAAATATCAGCTCTCAGTTTAGCCACTTCAGTGGCTTTCATAACCCGACATATATTCTAAAGGTTACAACACTTGTAATTTTGGTGCTTTCATTTTGCCCTTATGGCAGAATTTTTTTCACTGGTTGAAGTGAGTTATTTTATATTATTGTAGTCAACGAAGGCTGTAACACCAGAACAAATGAACTTACGACATCTATCTGCTACCACCAGGCGATGATCCTAAATCATGTCAATCATACCTCATAATGAGGACCGGGGATGGAAAATACTATTTCACGTTTGAGGTTTGGTTATTACTTGTTCAGACTATTGTTCTTATGTATAAACACCATATCAAAGCGGAATGAATGGGTGGTCATTAGGATGAATGCTCACCATTCTGTGTATTGCTTTCAGGAGTGGGTTACAGAATACAGATAGTCTATTTTGTTATATCTCCCAGAATAACTTTTGAAGCCAACGTTCACCTTCTCAGATGACTAATGGCAATGGGTAAATACCGTTGCAACAATCTTGAAAAGAAAAAGTCACATCTTTGATGATGACAAGGTTATCGTGAAGATTGACTGTTTCGGACAGCTGAACCGGACATAGGTTCAGGTAGTATCTGTTTCTTTTGCTCTCTTTAGGATGGTATTCTGAAACTAGTAATCAACCTTTATTCCAACTCCTTTTATGAAGGTACAAGGCAGAGACCACCGTACATTCGTTGAAAACGTGGCCAACCAACTCGGACTTCCACATACATATATTGAACACATGCAGCTGGAGAAGCTCGTGAATAAATGTTACGGTATGAGTTGTCCGGTTGATTATATAAACATACGATGGTAAGCTTGATCTGTACGATGGCGTGTGGGTCCATGTTTCAGGATTTGCCAGATGACTTGAAGACAAAAATTAGCTTAATTCCTTCTCAAGGAGGAGCCCTTTCAAGAGCTTATGCTGATAGCAGAGCACCTGCTTCACCAGCGGCCACGCTTCCGAATCAGGTAAAAAAAATGGTCTCTCTGTTTTGTGGCCCTAAGATCTTTCAGTATTTATACAAAAGTTACGTTTGTTTCAAAAGTCAAAACTGAGAGGATGGATGAGTTCAGATCCCGTATTGAAGAGTTGAATTCTATTGATGATAAACATCCCACATCGGAAATATAAGAATTAATCTACTACTATATAAAGGGTTAGGGCCAATCCACTAATTACCAATTGGTTTTAAGTTGGAAGCTCATAATTAACCCGAATATAACATGGTATTAGGTCTAAAGATCTCTTAGACCTAAATTTTTTTTTCTATTCTTCTTCTTCACGTAACCCTCGATATCAAAAACGATGGGTGATGAAAATTCTTCCTTTACTTCTACCAATACTACTAATCCTATTCCTACCCCTCCTCTCACGGACTTATCACCATACTATCTTCATCCATCCGATAACCCTGGAGCTTTGATTACTTCTGTGTTGCTTACTCATGAAAACTATACGGAATGGTCGACGGAACTTCAGAATTCTTTACAAGCTAAGAAGAAAACCGGGTTTATAGACGGAACCATTGCGAAACCAAAGACGGAACCAGACTTGACCCGATGGCTTGCTGCTAACTCCATGATCGTCGGTTGGATTCGTACCTCCATCGATTCCAAAGTGCGTTCTACGGTCACTCACTTCATGAAGCTCACAAGCTTTGGGAAACTTTACGCTTCCGCTTCTCCGTCAAGAATGGCACCCGCCTGCATCAACTACAAGATGAGATCACGAATTGTAAGCAGGATGGGAAACCTGTTCTAGATTACTACGGGCGTCTTACAAAGCTGTGGGAAGAGTTACAGAAAATGAAAACTTCTCGTTCCTGCACTTGTGAGGCTGCAGTTGATATTGAGAAAGAAAGAGAAGACGAAAGTTCATAAATTTCTTTTCGGGCTAGATGATTCGCGCTTCTCTTCCATTCGATCTCGTATCACCGATGAGGAACCATTACCGAACATCAACATTGTTTACTCTTGTGTGATCCGTGAAGAACATAACATGGTATCAGAGCGATAAGATCCTTTGACCTAATTTACTACAACTACTACTATACCGATGTTATTTCCACATTGTCCACGCTTCAGACCTATATGTCTGAGCGTGAGGGAGGGTATTGATGATAAACATCCCACGTTATTGGTTTCTCGATCAAATATAATCAATGTTAAGGTAGATGGGCTTCACACTTAAAACCAATTGGTAATTAGTGGATTGGCCCTAACCCTTTATATATATAGTAGTAGATTAATTATTATATTTTCGATGTGGGATGTTTATCATCAATAAATTCCGATATTCCGAACAGGAGAGCTGCAGCTTCTGGGTCCCTCTTGTCCTCATCCTCGTCTCAGCTTGGAAGACAATCTCCTCAGATGGCAGAGTGTTACAAGATCAGAAACACATGCTCAATTTTATTCTCGAGTTACTCACTCCAATAGACATCAACAGAAACTTCAGAGATAGCTTTAGATTCAGATAGATATGGTCATTTTATCTTTTATTATATCTGGACAGGTTGTACTTGCTGCTGGTAGACAACGTGAGATAATGCATCAATTGGACATACTGAGCAATCTTGTTCAGGAGTATGTTGCAGAAAGGTCTCGCACAGACAGCGATAGAACAAACAGCGCAACACAGAACCTTGGACCTTCTACTGTACCTGTTCTTGTTGCTTTGGCCAGGCCATTGGCTGTCTCGGCATTCTTGCATACAATCTCAAATAGTTGCTGTAACAGCTAGTTACACTGTTAAAACTTAGGGTCCGTGAAAAATAGTGGATATGATGTAAATAACAGAGTTTATAATACACACAGGATACTTCAGTCTTCGCAATGTATCATGTTCCATTAATAAGAGACTGATTCGTTTACTTGTACAGTGAGACATGAGACAGCAAAGAGCAATACAAATCATTATATGCAATCCTACTACACAGTAGATGAAGCGAGTTCTTTGACATCTTCAACAACTAGATCATAGTCCGTCTTAAGTTTCTCTTGAGTTTTCGTGCTTACTTCTCCTTTCGTAGGCTTTGTTAGAATCAGGCAACATGTTGGCCGCTTGGTCATCAAGAAAATCGAATTAATTGATTCAGCCTGCCAGCAAGAAAAATAAATAGTCAATGTTGAGACGAATTCTAGTGGAGACAAAAACTCAGGTTGGGACATGAATACAAAAAGAAACCGATTGTCTCCAATATCCGTGTTTGGAGAGAAGAATAGATTGGGCTTGTGATGAGAAATACTACAAAGGCCATCCTTGTAAGATGAAGCAGTTACAAGTGTTGACAATTGTGAAGGGTTGTGATATGGAGATATTATAGAGGATCACAGAAGAGGAAGAGGATTCTGGCCCTGAAGTCACATACAACTACCAAAGGGTAATATCTGCTCTACTAAAAAAAACAGAGTCAAGAGCCATCTAATTCAAAAGCCACTCTAGCTCCGATTTGAAGATAGAAAACTAACCCTTTGTGGCCATGGCGAATGCTCTTGGCCACTTCCTTAACTCCTCTCTTCACACATTTGTTTTCGGCAGCTAAAAGAGTAACAAGAAGATATCAACCAAATCAGATAACTAGTTCTTAAATAATTTGGTACTTCTTTGTAAACCAAATCAATTAAAACAGTAAATCATATACCCAACCGGGTTGACTGCTCGTTTGTTTTTGTCATACAAGCTTTAACAAAATACAAGGAAAACATTTTTATTCTCTATTTCAACATGCTTGCAAAACTATGAGGAGATTCCTAGAGCCGAGCAGCCAACTGGTTAGAAGTGTCTATCGTTAGTCCAGAAGCTGCGTCTTGAGTCCGGTTATTAGAACACAAGTAGTTCAGTGACTGTAGCCAAGAGACTAAAGAAGGCTTGCGAATCACATCGTCTGATTCAGCCACTTGACCATACAGTTCACCAAGCACCATGTTCTGTCTTTCTTTTGGTAACATTATAATAAGTTGTGCTAATGACTTCATCAGATACGGTAACACCTGAACCAAACAAAAAAAAAACAAGTTATGTATAGAAAGAGAACGTTAACACCATGAGCTATTTTCTAGTATAGCTTAAAATGGAAACGAAGCTTACCTGTATATCAACCAAAGAGACGAGTCTCAGAAGCAAGTCAAGAATCTGATTACCAGGATCAGACTTTTTTCCTTCGGTGTTAAACGTTGAAGCCTTCTCAACAAGGGTATGGACAGAGTAAAATATAGAAGGACTTCCTGCAGGTAGATGCCGTGTCAAGGCTGCAACGCCTGAAGCCAAACCTTCAAATGGTGTGATCTCAGGATAGACCTGAACCATGTATAACTAGTGATTAATAATAGAAAGAAAAATACTTGCATTGCATCCATTCTTCTGTTTGCTTTAGGTACCTCCAACGATCTTTCCATGTAATAGAAAACAAGGTCTTCTTTGAGTTGGTTTCTTTCGTCCTCTTCTGTTTCCTTTGCTGAAGAGAGGAATGCTACAAACAATGTATGAGATGCTCGTGCCACTTTCCTGTTAGGATGTCCAATATATCTAAAGCCACAGGATTGTTAAGGAACCTTAAAGATCAGAGTCATGGTTAAACAAAAAACAGAGTAAAGGATACAAAAACATGGTTGATGCAACGACTCTCCCGAAGGCAGAAGCAGATAACCGTCCAATGCAAGTTGGGATCACTCGAAGATAAAACAATATTCGAGATGTCTGCACATCATCTCTTGACCATTCATATTGATTTCTCAAACCTTTTGGATTCGTCAAGCTAGCATAGGCAGGGATGGACTCTACAAAGGAAACACAAGTTGCATCATTCTCCTGGACGCATGAAATCACCTCTCTGATTGTCTCCATGTATTCAGGTAAACGGATATGTCTGAAATACTCTACACAGGAGAATGAAACTAGTATCTTCACTGATGTCTCCATCTTTCTTTCTTCAGACACTGTTGGATCCAACCATTGTTTCGTAACAGCTAGCGCGAAGACGACAACCATAAGGAAAGATGACTCTGCAATCTTCTCTATGTCTCCTAGCAATGCATCTTCTAAGCCACGAAGCAACAGAGCAATCTGACGGTGCTGTGAGTAGAGGTTTTGACAGAAATCCCAAATCATATTCTCCACAATGTATTTGTTCTCTTCATTTGCTTTTGCGTATTGATTGCAGAAAGCCCCAGTTATGGCCCCTGATTCCTTGAAGAGAACACCAGAAAGATGCTCCCTGACCCAAATGAGTCTTGGTCCAATAGGATCGTTACCAAAAGATTCATATATCTGGCTTAAAGGGAACACCTGAGTTAACAATGCAGAAGCGAGGCACAAAAGCAGAGGAGCAGAGGGAGAAACGGACCCACATCGAGCCAATGCTATAGCAAAGCACTTCAACAGAAGATCATCTCTATGAGCGGTTGGAGGTGTAACAGTACCATTAGCAACTAAAAGCTGAGCTACGGCTTCTAAACGTTTCTCCGCTGAGTTTCTAAATTTGGAAACAACCTCAAGATTCTGTGAACCACCACTGGATCCTGCCGCGGAAGCTCTCAGTACTCCCGCTGCTGCCATGAGGACAGCAAAAGGAGTGTAGTTTGCCTTGGAAGTCTCTAGTACCTCCTTCGCAAAAAGAGACATCTTGTCGACATAGTTAGACCTCATGTAACCTGACAGAACCCACTCGACCAAATGAAGAACCATCAGACCATGAGTGACACTACTACCACGAGGACCTTTCAACCAAACGCAGCCGAGCAAGGAATCCAATAGCCTAACGTAATGAACATCAGACGAAGAGGATGATGATAAACCATACCCGATTCCCGCAAGCACTACATGGACAAGCTCATCTCGAGATCCCACCAGTGAGCAGCACCACTCTTCTTCCAAAAGCCTACACAGCAACTCCAAGCTCAACACTTTCAACTCTCCTGACAGAGAATGCACACCCGCAAAAGCACCAGCCACCACAACACTCTGCGCTACCAACGCTGGCTGCAGATTACCCCTCCCAACATCATCATCCACAACTCCACGAATAGCCTGAACGGCGGAACCAACAAGCGCCTGAGACGGTCGAAACGCTTTCCTAATCCACACATACAGTAGCCTGACAACGAGCGTGCGAGACTCGTACGGAAAAGAAGAGACATCTTTTAAAGATAGTATAGCGATAAGAAGCTTTGCTTGGGGATCAGCGACGTGGATAGTGGACTCAGAGCTGACCAAAGCTCTCAAAGCTTGGAGATAACGTGTGTCGAACTTCTGGCTTTGAAGAGACTCGCGAATCTCGGACCATGCTTGAATAATAGACCTCGCAGACGGTGCGGAGCTCTGCTTCACTAAACTACTAGAGACTTTGCTTCCACTCACAACTCTTAACCATTCTTCGAGAAACACGCTACTGTTGTTGGCGTTTCTCGCCATCTACACACATAAAAGTGTAAAAAGCCCTAACTAAGCTGCGATATATATGATATGGGTTTGATTCAGAATCGAAAACCCAGAAATAAAAATCGTTGCTTTGGATGAACGGGGACGAACGAAATTCAACCAAAAAAAAAAATTAATATCTGAACCAAGGAAAATTCTATTGAAGCCGATAACGAAACTGGAGGGGCATTTGCTACACAGCGAAAGAGATCACGCCGATGTAACTCTTACGCTGAAGATTTCTCGCTCTCTATCTGTTCTGTTCTGTAGATAAGAAGAAGCTTTTGGGAAAGAAAAAAAACACAGTTAAATCGGTCCTCTAGTGCGCCGTGATGGAGTTGCTGGAACATTTGTTTGTGGTTAGAGATTAGACCGAATAATTAGAAAACCGGATAGCAAACCGTATGGTTCGGAGTAAACCAGCTATTGGATTTTGTTGGTGTGTTTTGCCAGCGTTTTTAATAGAAACCACACATAAAACATATTGAGTTGAATTATAAATTTTTGTTTCTCTATATCTAAAGTATGGAAACCAAACCCAGATATATATTTAAATATCTAAAATGTAATTTATATAAACTCAGATATATATTTAAATATCTAAAATATAATTTATATTTATAAAAATATTAATGATATCAAATCATTCAATATTTAAAAATAAATTGAATATGTATATATCAAATATTTAAATTTGTTCAAAAAATTATACAAAAAAATATAATTACTCTGAATTATATTGACTTTTGCATACATGAAATTATATGAATTGCTTTAACTTTTAGTACATATAATTCTAATTCTTCAATATTTTCAGTAGAATTAATCGAACTTTTTAAAAGGGAACACAAACTGAATCCAATTTTTTTATAATAATTCTAGTAGTTTAATATCTGAACCAAAATCAAACCAAATGTTATAAACATCTCTATATTTTATACTCAAAATGGTCAAAACCCAAAATACCTAAATCCAAATCAAATATCACAACACTAGTTTTTGCCAGATGAGAAGTAAATGAACTCATTCCATCCTTGTCTACCTCCCTTGGACCAGAGCGAAACAAGTTTGCACGAAACCTGGAAACGGTGAGTCGGTAACCAATTGAAGTCAACGCTTCACGTGGTCATAAGTGATCTCCATATTCTTCTCAACGAGGCTAATTTATTTTCCCGTTAGTTAACTAAAGCATTTATTAACTTACTGAATATTCAGGCATTCCTCTACCAAAAGCAGTTTAGATGATAATTGGTTCTAACTACTAAGACCATGTGCAACGGAGGTCCAAGACCAATCCTTAGCACGTTTATTTAGGTAAAAAACATAAAATAATAATAAAAGAAATTGATAATCCAAGGATCGAATCCTTACTTAGGGTGTTTAAGGATCAGATCCTTAAAAACGTGGCAAGGCTTCAGTGGTCAATAACAGAACAGAACAATCCTCCTTCTTCTACTACTCTTCGACTAATCCACAACCCCACTCGACTCGCAAACCTCTGCAACCTTTGATTTGATGATAACTTGTCTTTCATTTGATTTGATGATAACTTGACTCGCGAACCCCACTACTGAAACTTTTGATTTGATGATAACTTGTCTTTCATTAGGGAGAAGAAGTATGAGTTAGGTTTAAGGTTGCTTGTCGATGGAGAAACCACGGGTCGCCTTCGAGATGCGATCATAGAGAGAGACGAGGTACGTTAACTGTTTTAACCTTTTTTTAATGCATACAAAGTGTTCGATGAAATGTATGTTAGCTCAATCTTTTTTTTTTCTTGTTTTGCACAGTCTCTGGCCTTTACAGATATACACGTTTGGTCCTACATTTCGAGCTGAGAATTCCAACACTTCCAGGCACTTGGCTGAATTCTGGGTAAGCATTGTTTTCATCTTCCAGCCAAACTCAAAATTGATCTTTTACTTTCCTATGACCATTTTTCTAAAGACCTCTCTCTCATTCTATTGATGATGAAACTTGAATGAACAAACACATGTGATCCACAGGTTTCTGAAGCATCCCACGCTCGCCGCCGTGGGAAACGGCTCGTCAAGGAGATAGGGGATATCAAGGAGAAAGGTTGCCTAAGTAACGGTTGTAACCAACTTGGAGCCAAAGGGTGTGTCATGTATGCAGAGAGAGGAAGTGGTCAAGCTTGGATGCAACGCTTCTTAAGGTTTCAGCACTGGATGATCCGGTTCTAGCTACGGTTTGTGAGCCGGTAGAGAGAGCAAACTCAAACCACTTGTTCACTGCAGGACTTGCCGACAGCATGGGAGTTAGGTAACTTGTTTAATGACTTATCTGTTATAGGTGCTGTCTATGCTAGTTGGGAGTCTTCCAGCCTCTGAATAGCCTTTAGCCACAAGCTTCCTTTGCTGCAGCATCACCGACAGTGTATTTAGCAATATTGTTGGGTGAACTTATTTTCTGATGAACTTAATATTGAATGCAGTTCTGGTCAGACTTCTCATGAGCTTAGTATTGAACTTAATAGATCATTGTAACAAAAAAAAAATATTTTTTTCTCCTAAGGATCTTAAAAAGAATCCACCATTGGACTGTTTATTTTGCTAAGAGTCCTTAACTATTCAATTAAAAAAAAATATACTAAAATAGTCTCTAAGGACTCCACAATGGAATCCACCATTGTGGATGCTCTAACTAGTATCAGAGATAATAAATGTGTACATATTTTTGATTCTCTTAAAAAAATGTGTATATACTATAAACAATTGTTTTCTGTAACATAATATATAGACATTTATTTATACAAACGTGTACATGCTCGTTTGATCTAAACTATGATGTTTTATTATTACAATTTGATCTCAAAATGGAATACAAGATGAGTTATATATCGTTCTTAATTTACACCGATAGTTAAAACAAAAAAAATTCACATGACAAAGAAGAATAAATAATTCAATACATAAACTCCCGAAATAAATATTAGTAGCTTTATATGAATTAAATCGTGTGTAGTATATTCTTTTTAGTTTTTACTATCAAGTCGACAGAAACAAATTAATAAAGGAAATATATAAGAAGACAATCAGTGGTGCAAGGGGTTTGGACCAGATGGAACGAGCCGTTTCTCGACGCCATATATCGGGTCGATATCAGATCCTCCCAGCTGTGAAACATCTTGATGATCTTGTCCGCGAAGGTCCATGAACGGTGTGAAGTCAAACTTACTTACCACAAAAGCTCTTCTTCCTGGTCGCAGCGAGCTAATAACCGGAGAAGGGTAAGGCTTTAAGGAGGACATGGAGCTGAGCCTAACAAAGAAACCTTCAGAGACCAACAGGAGAAGAAGAGAGATACATAGAAGAGACCCTAAGACGTGGGAGACTCGACTCGTGGCCATGGAGGTTAATTAACGATCATATGACCATGGAAGATAGATATATAGGAATTAATATTGTGTTAACATATATATATAGGTATAGAGATAGAGAAACCTATGAATTGGAGACAGCGCTTTCCAACTAAGAAACTTCCTTTGCATTTTTAGTCAAAAAAAAAAAAAAACTTCGCCGTTGCGTTTAAGGAAGAAGAGAGGTTCATTAAATTTGACGTTCCTAATAAAGTCAAACCTCTCAGCATTTTATTAGTTTATAGGAATTTTCCTTTCCTCTTCTATGGAAACTTTACAAAACCAACACAGATGGTTTACGCATGTATAAATATCAGATAATAGGAAATTCGAAACTATTTTGATATACTATTTTCCTATACAAATCATATGATCTGTATCTTTTTATAACAAAGGCAAACAATTAGTACAAAGACAAACAATTAAGCTGGTCAGTATGACAAAAGTCCAATGAACAAAAAGATTATATAGAACTGACTACATATTTTACAAAATGGTACTAAGAAGTTTGTATGTTCAGGTTACATGTTACAAACTAATAATGTTACAGTCTCGAATTTGTATGGTAGCAACAAAAGATAGTTTATAGTGATAACTATTTTAGTCAATAACCTACACTAATTTTTTTTTCAGTTTTGAATTAGGGCGGTAGTATATCAAAATCGCTAACACACGTGCCACTATACACTACTCGATTATCGACGTATGTGTACATGAACTAGTTTTTTTTTTGTCAACTAAAAACGAACTAGTTGATATTCCATATATACTGTTAGGCGGTACACAAGTACCAAAATACTTAGTTTAATACTACTATTCGGGATGGGTTGACATCACCAGGTAACTTACACCGTCAGAAGACTTTGACATCTGGAATTTTAAAACTGAACAAGGGTGGGTCGACTTTTGTAGGAGGCAAGAGCCATGGTATTGAGTTGTTAATTATTTGAATCTAAAGTATTAATTAGACTAACAAAAAGAGATTATATTAAGCGTACAAAACTGAAAGACCGAAGGAACTGGCTAGAAGAATATAGACTATATTGGCCGACATTCATATGCCACTTAATATAAGATTAATCATTTCACTAGGACCTCATGTATTGAGAGTTGACCTGTTAGAATACATGTCCCTCTGAAGGGATTTTCAGAAAAAAAAAATAAAGAAATAAACTAATATATAGGTATTTTAAAATTTGAAACACTCGTATAAACACATTACATATCTAAATATATATATATATATATATATATATATATATATATATATATATATTGTCAGTTATATGAATAAAGATGTAATCATCTTTCAAAAGGTGGATATTGTTGTTTAAGGGGTGTTTACTCTGAATTAATTGAACCGAAGCCATTCAAATTTAACTGAAAGAATGGATTCAAAATCTATAAGTCATTCTTATGTAGCTAAAGTTTTGAGAACCTATTTTTCATAAAGAAAATAGTGATATTAATATTATTATTTGAAAAATGATTTTGTTTACCTGTTATCTTTTCTATGAATTTAAAATTAATCAATAGTGTTCATAAATATTTTATTTATATATTTGAATAATAAGTGAATTTGCTTAATTGTCATATTCTCCATAATTTTAGGATTAATCAATAGTTTTCATAAATATTTTATTTCTCCATGAAAAGTTATTTTGTTTACTTGTTATCTATATTTCTAGTATTAAAAATGTTATATATTTTTGGATTCTATTAATATATAGCTCATCGATAGCATATATATATATATATTTTGAAAATTATTAGTGTTTAGTTCTAAACGTATGTTTTCTAACATTTGTAAATTTTGCTGATATGTGTTACCACAAAAGCTCAAGTTTATGTTTTAGGATACCAAAAGCAATACTCGATTACATGTTTTATGAAAAACACATGAAGACAAATTTGCAAAGAAAAATAGATGAGTATTTTAAAACCGATTTGCTCAATAGTTTTTCAAACTCAAAGAAAAAAAAACATAAAACTCCAACTAAAAAAACAAATATCAAAGTACATAAATATATATGTCAAAAACTATAATCGAGATAACTTGAAATGAATTAGAGAAATGAAACTATAGAGTTTAAGACATCTTACCTCATATAAAAATAAGAATTGGTCCTAACTTTTTTAAAATAATTATAATTGTACAATAATTTTTTTTTGAAATAGTTATATTATTTAAACAATAAATTAATGATCTAAGCTAAAATACTAATAAGAATCTTGTGAAAGTTAAAATAATTATAATCATAATTACAATTAGAAATTTCGATATATTTATATTATTTAAATTAATAAATTAATTAGAAATTTAAAAATATTTATATTATCTAAATTAATAAATTGATGATTTAATCTAAAAACTAATAAGAATATGACGAATAAGCAAAATTAGCTAAAATTATGGAGAATGTGACAAATCAACAAAATCACTTCATAAATAATAGTAGTATTTAAATTAATAAATTAATTAGAAAGTTAAAAATATTTATATTATCTAAATTAATAAATTGATGATTTAATCTAAAAACTAATAAGAATATGACGAATAAGCAAAATTAGCTAAAATTATGGAAAATGTGACAAATCAACAAAATCACTTCATAAATATAAACATATGAAGTGACTAATATATTATATATTAGTTTGTGTAATATATATATATATATATATATATATATATATATATATATATATAGATAACCTAGTATTGGTTCTTTTGTTTTTTTTTGTTCTTGGAAAACCTTAATAGAATACCTTGATCGAAACCATAACTATTTGATGTAACCAGTTGCTAAATATTTCTCAAAATGAAGATGGAGAGGAGATACATTTTGACACATTCGTATAAACATATGACACATTCGTGGTGGTCTAGTGGTTTCCACTAGAAGAATAGTTGTCATATTGGTCTAGACCAGAGATCAATTTTCCTCAAGTGTGAATTTATTAGCTTCATATATGGCCACACGGATATGAATCTATTGTTTACGGTTAATTTGAATATCCGAGAGAAGATTTATTAGTGGGTTACACCTCCCAGGGGTTAGATCTAAAAGAATGGATTCAAAAATCGATAATTCATTCTTATGTAGCTACAATTTTCAAATGAAAACATTTAAACCTAACTTTAAGAAAAATACAATGATATAACCCGGAACTAAATCCTAACAATTTTTTTAAATTTTATATAAAGTAGTGAAAACGGCCTAAACCTTTCTTTTTGAGAAAAATACTTATTTGGGCCCAGTTCTAAATATATTTTGAAGCCCATGAAATCATATTCACATACAGGATGAGAATAATCAATTATAAAGTCAGATGCGAATATTTATTAATATTAAAACTTAGAGGACTTTTCTATAAATTAGAGAAACTAACCCACCGATAAGCTGTACATATAAGAAAACAACGAGGTTGCTCTCTCTCTCTCCGCCTAACGTCTCGACGGAAAAAAGAAAAAAAAAATGGCCAAGGCTCGGAAACCGAAGAACGAAGAAGCTCCTGGCGCGAAGCCGTCGGAGAACACCGGAGCTAAAGTTCTTCACCAGAAGCTCTGCCTCTCTATCGACTTCAAAAAACGCAAAATCTACGGGTACGTTGCCCCCCTCTAATCCTCAATTCGTGAATGCGATTCTGTAGCTGCTTAATGCAATTCGACATGAGTAAACCCTAATTTCGCATTGATTGGGGGGTTTCTTGGCTTTTCTGTAGCTATACGGAGTTAGAAGTGAGCGTGCCTGATATTGGGATCGTGGGACTACACGCGGAGAATCTGGGAATCGAGAGTGTGCTGGTGGATGGGGAACCTACAGTGTTTGAGTACTATCCTCGTTATCAGAACTCTGAGCCTGAGAGTAACTTCAACTCGGTCTCGGACCCTGCTTCAGCAGCTGATACCGCGGCCTTGGAATATGTACGCGTTCTTAAGAGGGAGGAAGACACATTGAATTTACTCATCAACTGTTGCAAGCCTTCTAAGGATTTATCTGAGCAGCTCGATAACGTGGCTTTGGAAAATGGTTCTCAGTCGTCAGGGGAGGCTAAACAGGTTTGGTTGTTTGATTATTACACTTAGATTTATGCTAAAAGCCACATGGCTGTAGGGACTTAGACCTTCACCTTTATTGTATCCTGTATCGCATTTGATCATTGCTAAATAAGGCTTTACCATAATGGTAGGTGGCATGGAAACAATAATGCAAATTTGACATTGTAGCTATCAATGGTTTATTCGTGATTCATGTGTTCTGCTATGAGAGCTTTCTTTCCTTTTGGTTAACTATCAGCGTATGCTCACCTGATGCAGAATGTTAAGTTGATTCGGATTAATTACTGGATAGAGAAAACGGAGTCAGGAATTCATTTTGATGAGAACATCGTACATACTGATAACCAAATGAGACGTGCCCGCTGTTGGTTTCCTTGCAGGGACGATGAGTATCATCGTTGCAGGTATTCTTTTTTAAAGAATTAACACTGTCGCCATATCACTTGTCTCTTGAGAAAAAAGAGTGTGTATATCTACCTGTTTACCCCTTTCATGTGTTTTATTTTGGTGGATGCAGTTTCAATTTGGAATTCACTGTTCCACACAACTTTGTAGCTGCTAGTGTTGGGAAATTACTTTACCAGGTAAGCTGGTATAGATTTCATAGGGTAAAGGGAATAGAGGAATTACTAGATTCTATTCGGGAATTTAAGTGCAAGATAGAATCCATTGTAGACTCCTGAATATACTTATTTAATGAGAAAACTTAGAAGAAAGCGGTCGTTCGCATGACTTACAGCTGTGTTTTTCTTAAAAACTTCACATTTCAGGTTATGAGCAAAGAAGATATTACCCAGAAAACATATGTTTACGAACTAGCCATTCCTATTGCTCCGCGGTGGGTGTCTTTAGTTGCGGGACCATTGGAAGTCTTTCCAGATCAGTCCAACTTTGTCATATCTAACTTTTGTTTGCCACATGATCTCTCGAGGCTTCGTAATACAATGGAGTTTTTCCATGAAGCTTATAGGTCAGTAGATTTGTATCCTGGTGACTTTTAGTTGTTGTAGTGAAACTGAATCTAAATATTTTTCTCTTTCTACTGGACGATCAACTTCTGCAGCTACTATGAAGATTACTTAAGTGCGAAATTTCCATTTGGATTCTATAAGCAAGTCTTTTTACCTCCTGAAATCGTTGTTTGCTCTTCGACTTTGGGAGCTTCCTTGAGTGTATTTAGCTCGCACATGCTATATGATGAGAGGGTTATTGATCAGGTACTGGATCCTCGTAATTTAGCTTGGGGTTAGATATACGTTATAGCTATATATTATATGTCAATATAAAATAATAAAGGCACATCAGAATATAATTGTTATGGTACATTTTTGTTACAAAGCACGTATTTGAGCAATTTTATATTTCTGCATCATCTATGATGAATGTGCAATTTGAATTTCTCTGTTGCTAGCGTTTTATTAGAACATAGCTTCAGTGTAGAAGGTTTTACTTATATTTATTGTACTGGAAGTGTTTTTTCTTTCTCGTTGTTTTGTCATCTTATTAGTCCCTTTATGCACGAATCTGATAGAGCTTCAATTGTCTTTGCAGATAATAGATACACGTATTAAACTTGCTTCTGCCTTAGCAAAGCAGTGGTTTGGAGTTTATATTGTTCCTGAGTCACCAAATGATGGTATGCTTGTGACATTTTTCGACACTTTCTCTGTCTTTTTATATCAGCTTCTTCTGAAAGCACAATCTTGTGATTGATAATTATCTATGTTGTTATAACAGATTGGCTCCTCGATGGCCTTGCTGGTTTCTTGACGGATATGTTTATCAAGCAGTTCTTGGGAAATAATGAAGCTAGATACCGGAGATACAAGGTTTAGCTATTATTCAAGCCATTCTTCCCTAGATGCCTCTGTAGCCATTTTTGAACAAAACCTCTAATCTCTTATCTGGACTCTCATAATTTTTGATGCAAATGCAGGCAAATTCTGCAGTCTGTAAAGCTGATGATAGTGGTGCAATGTGCTTGAGCGCATCTTCTTCTTGCAAGGACCTGTTTGGAACTCATTCTATTGGGATGCATGGGAAGATACGATCATGGAAATCAGTAAGCAATCTTTTTCTTTCTTGTTTATTATTTCCCTGCTCAAATTTTTTTTGTGGGCGTGTATGCTATGGAGGATAATTCGTCACTAACTTAATTTTGAAGGGAGCAGTCCTTCAGATGTTGGAGAAGCAAATGGGCTCGGAATCCTTTCGTAAAGTATGGACATGGTTTAGTCTTTTTTTCAGGAAAATATCTTTGTTGGGTTACTTGCCGATTGATAAATCTTCTTCTACTCTATGATTTACAGATTTTACAGAAAATTATATCTCGAGCCAAGGATCCATCTAATGCTACACGGTCGCTTAGCACGAAGGAGGTAACATGACTATTTATCCAGATAAGCTGTGTTTGTTTATTACAAGTTAGGTTAGGAAACTTTTATTCAGTTAAAAAAAATTAGAAGTGTAAAGCATTTTGAACTGCCAGTGTAAAGTAAAATGCAAATATACTCGGGATATGTGCGGTTCTAGGCTAATCATCTAGTGCTAGCTAAGAACACTAAAAGGTTAGGACGAATTCTGGGACTTCCTCACCGGGAGATTTGCTTAACTATATATTTTCTTGCTCCTGGAACATATTCTTCTTCTTCTTCTTTTTTTCCTGAAATGGATCCGTCTCTCAGCTGTGACTTGGTATCCTTCTCCATTAATTTGTATATATGGCACTCAACCAGAACTTTATATGTTATTAGAACCATATAACTTACTTCAGCAACTCATAAGTCATAAGGATACTAGCTAATAGACAACATCTCCTCGATTTCTTCTTTATTTCTCTTGGTTCACTGATTATCTTTCAGCTCGGATACTCTTTCTCAGTTTCTAATATGTGTGTTTCTCTACCACTTTTTGGCTGCAGTTCCGGCAATTTTCTAATAAGATTGGAAATCTTGAGCGTCCATTTCTTAAAGAATTTTTTCAGCGATGGGTTGCATCTTGTGGTTGTCCCGTGCTAAGGTATTTTTTTGGTATTATGTGCCTCTTTCTTCTCAACTTTTCGTTGGATAACTGGATCTTCGTTAAATCTTATCTCAATTGTTTTACTTGGTGCTTTAATATACCAGGATTGGTTTGTCCTACAACAAAAGGAAAAACATTGTTGAAATGGCTGCCCTGCGTGAATGTACGGCTTCGCTCGATTCAAGATTATCAGTTGGCGCTACTTCTGATTCCGAAAATCGAGATGTGGATGTTGGCTGGCCCGGTATCATGAGCATAAGGGTTTATGAACTTGATGGAATGTCCGATCATCCAAAGTTGCCTATGGCTGGGGACAGATGGCAGCTACTGGAATTACCATGTCATTCTAAACTTGCTGCTAAACGTTACCAAAAACCAAAGAAGGGAGGGAAACCTGATGGGGCTGACGATAATGTTGATGCTATAGCACCTTTAGACAATAAAACGAGGTGGGTTGCTGTGATACACTATTTTCTGCATTCATGGTGTGTTTACATTCCTTTGACCAACACAAGAAAAGAAACTTAGAGATTGAATCTTTCTCTGCAGCATCGAATCTCCCTTGGCTTGGATTAAAGCTGACCCTGAGATGGAATATATTGCTGAGGTTCACCTTCACCAGCCGCTACAAATGTGGGTAAGAGATCTTCTCTGACATTTCTTAAACATCTGTTGTGTACATCACGGTTGACTTTGGCTTCCACTTTCTGCATGGACTATGCCGCTTAGATATTGTATTACTTATTGCTGAACGTCTGTGACTGTGGATCAGGTCAATCAATTAGAGAAGGATGGAGATGTTGTTGGTCAGGCACAAGCAATTGCGTCACTGGAAGCTTTAAAACAGCACTCATTTTCCGTTGTGAATGCACTCAATAATATTCTCACAGATTCCAAGGTTTGTCTGTTTCTTATGCACTTGTTTCTAAAACCAGCTTGAGATGAAATTCATTACTCCAAGAAAGTATTGTGACATGTAGGTCTTCTGGAGAATACGGATTGGGGCAGCTTTTGCATTGGCTAAATCGGCATCAGAGGTATGATATAAATTGTTCTATCTGATTTCAAGTGTCTAGAGGTATGATAGTCAAATTTCTAGCTTGTTTATGTAGAAAGCTACTTTGAGATTGTGAATAGTGCATAGCTTGAAGAAAAGCAAAGGTGTTACTACAAAAGTATTAAATCATGATTTCTATGTATACCAGTTTTATCTTTCTCTTTAAATTTCTCATGAGTCTGTATGTCTCCGTTTGAACTGCACAGCATGCTATCTTTCAACCTATTTTATTGACTGCATCTTTTAGTCATATGCTCTGCTTTCTGTGTTCTTTGAAACAAGTCTTGGTGCAATGATTGATGTAGGCTCATTTCTATTTCTAGCAGGAGACTGACTGGGCGGGTTTGCAACATCTGATAAAATTTTATAAAAGTAGAAGATTTGATGCAGAGATCGGACTCCCCAAGTGAGTTTGGGCTTTATAATATTTGGGCTTCTCTTTGTTAACCAGTGGAAGATTTCTCATAAACTGATGATTTCCTTTCAGGCCGAACGATTTTCGTGATTTCCCAGAATATTTTGTGCTTGAGGTAATGAATTGAGGTAGGGTATGAGCTTGATATGATGTCACTCATTGAACTCGGCTGTTAGCGGGAGATGCTATTAGATATCTTTTTGATATGACAGAAACTGTTACTGCTCTTGCTTAGTATAGACATTTTTACCTCCTGAAAAAATATTATTACTGTGTAATGGTGAAATAGCAAAACAATGAATGATAAGCCAACAAAGAACATGATAGGAAGTAATGCATAACGGCGTACATCCAGAAGCTTCTTTTCGTGTTCAACTTTTCTGGATAATTTTTCTGGCAGAGGGGTGTGAATCCCTAGTTTCTCCCTTCTTAGACTACTTTGCTCTGAGGGTATCCATGGTTTTTTTTTGTAACACTGGGTATCCATGGTTATTTCCTTTGATACTGTTTACTTTTCTGTCGGTTAGTCAGTGGCTTTTAATTTTATTGTTAAGTTGAATCCATTTCTTCTCTTGAATTTTGAATCTTGTGATAAAATGTCTCAGTAGAGACGTCTGGATTGGATCTCCTGAGTCATTTTATTATTTTTGCTGCAGTAGTATAGCTATTATCTCTTTGGAATGTACTTATCTAAACTTATTTTCATTTCGTACGTCTTAGGCTATTCCACATACCATCGCAAAGGTTAGGGGTGGTGATGGGAAAAGCCCTCGGGAAGCTGTTGAATTTATCTTACAGCTACTAAAGGTATGCATCTTCATAGTCTGATTCTATCATGGAGTATGATAAGTACGGGTAAAGTTTGAGCCTTAAAATAAAAACTGTGCTAAAATGATGAGGTTTCTCTACATTTCTGTCGCTCATTTCCAGTCCATTTGATCATACTTCTGATTTTGCCATTTTTCCCTTTTCCATTTTTGTAGTACAATGACAACAGTGGAAATCCTTATTCTGATGTATTCTGGCTTGCTGTGCTTGTTCAGTCAATTGGTGATCTTGAATTCGGTCAACAGGTGTGTGATTGTTATCTTGAAAGGGCCACTCTACAATTTATCTGCAGTATTATATTAACTATAGATTTTTTTTTGGAGCTTTATTGGTTCATGTAACTTTATGGTTGTCTCATACTTTTATTATCCGGAAAGGTTGGTCGGATGACAGAGGTTATGAGAAAACGTGAAGCACCATTTCATTGAGTTCATTTGCAAAGATGTGAATGCAGAACTTTAATATATTAGCGTGATACATGTTTTGCTTGCTCAGTACGTCTTGTTTCTTTGTTTCGCTGGCAGACTTTAACGTTTTTGGCCCCTCTTCTGAAGCGCATTGACAGACTCTTGCAGTTTGACAGGTAACATCCCGCTTAATGTTTATGGTTTGGTAGATTTTATTACTGAGAGCATGTTTGTACTAGGCTGATGCCAAGCTACAGTGGCGTTTTGACAATTAGCTGCATTCGAACATTGGCACAGACTGCTCTTAAGCTTTCTGACTCCATCAGTTTCGTAAGTTTTTTCCTTACACTTTTTTCTCCAAGTGCTTTTTATAACATAGATACCATCGCTGTTAAAGGTTGCTTACTGACTTCAGGAATACATCTGTAAACTTTTGGAACCTTTCCGTAAACCGGAGACGATATTGCAAGTACGCATAGAAGCAAGTAGGGCACTACTTGACATCGAGTATGAATCCAAAGGCATAAGCTCTACACTCTCGTTGTTTATGAAATATGTGATAGAAGAGTCATCTTTAAGAGGTTGGTTATATTCTCTTGCTCAAACATAGCAGCGTGCTGGTTCCAGTATAGTTTTCTGTTTCATATACTTGCTGCTGTGTTACAGGTCAGGTTAAATTGTGCGTACACACAATGCGGTTATGTCAAATAGCAGTTGGATTTAACTCGGATGATTGTGTTGACACTGTTAGTCTTCTGGATTTGCTGCATCTTTTCAAGAACCATGTAGTATTCCACAATGAATTTCTTCGTCACCACTTGTTCTGCATTTTTCAAATCCTCGCTGGAAGGTCTGTGTCCTTTACATTCATTCCTGCCAGATTATTTTTAGTGCTTGTTTACATGTCGTGCATTTGTTTCCTTATTCGTTACGGTAGCGTGTAAGTTTTTATAGCTTGGTCGTTCTTGAGCTAAAGAGTTTTATGTTCGGAAAAAAATTTCCATGGATAAGATTCTCTTGTACCGTTCATGTTTACTGCTTTTCCTAGTTAAGGCGTGCTGTGCTTAGTTTTTCCCAATTATGAAAAGTATGCGGAGTCATATAGATTATTTAACAAATTCTCTCAAGCTATGAAAAGTTTCTATCTGATTCATCGTATTTGGGTGTTTTTGCTTCTTTGAGTGAAACCTTTTTTGTTCGTTTTTTTCTGTCTTCTGCTTATCACCATATTTATCGACATTCTGAACAGAATATGCTGTCTTATTTCAGACCCCCAACGTTGTTTGGAGTGCCTAAAGAAAAACCTTTGCAACTTGTTGATGTGGAGGCCTGCATTGAGCCGCAGAATGTATTTTCAGTTCCAGGAGCAGAGCCAGGGGAGCCTTCACTTTTGCCACTCGGAGATGCCAATGGAAATTCGCTGGATGTTGCTCCTCTTGGTGTTCCGGTAAAATCACAGGAAATGTTCATGCCTACTGCTCCTGAGATGAAATTTTTAGAGCCTGTCGCAGTATCAGTTCATGACGCAGAGCATATTGAACCTCACATGGAAAATCAGAACCAACCTTTGCCTGAAAATCCCATTGTTCATGAGATTCCATCTGACGGTGAAGCTCCAACGGAAGAATTAGCTAAAGCGGAAGAAAATCTCCCAACAACGGAACCTCAAAAAGAACCGGATGTAGTGCCTGTGTCTGTTAGTCACGAGGTGAAGACTGTTATACGGATCAAGGTCAGACCGTCTGGTGCAACCAGCAGAGCCGAAGGATCAGCACGAACCGTGGAAAGATCGCAAGGGATTGTGGTACGCCGCGATATAGAACGAAGACAAACTAGTTCAGCTTCTGTAGACGCTCCACAGAGAATCTCAGCTGATGCTCACATGGAGGAAGTAAACTCGTGTCATGATGTCGGATCTCGCATGACCGCAAGTATCGGCAGTGTAAAATTACCAACCGAAGGTGATACTTCAGGGAAAGAACTGCAGTGCACTGCTGAGTCTGGCAAAACTTCCACAAGCCAGAAAGCAGATGATAATAACCTAGAAGCCGCCGCAGCAGCACCAGGCCTGTTGCCACAAGACAGTAACACGGGAAACGAGGCGCAGCAGAAATATGGTAGCCTTCAAACACTTTCTGTTGGTAAAGAAAGCGAAAAGAAGAAAGACAAGGAACATAAGAAAGAGAAGAAGAGAAAGAGAGAAGACCCGGTTTACCTAGAAAAGAAACGTTTAAAGAAAGAGAAGAAACAAAAGGAGAAAGAAATGTCAAAGCTTTTAAGCAGCGCTTCGGATCCAGCTACAAAGAAGATAGAGACAGTCCCTGAGGCTAAACCAGAGGGACCAAAGGCTGAGGCATCAGCAGCACCAGCAGAAGCCCGTCCTTCTACCAAGATCCGAATCAAGCTGAAAAGCAAAGCCTTCAACAACCCCTAAGGGTTCTCACTGATTCGAGCTAGGTCTGTCTTCTTTTTTTTATAATCCAAATCCACTACTGATTTGTCACTGTAGTGATCTTTATTATCTGATTAATGCATAGATCCGATGTTTGTTGTTGCAAAGTGTGATATGTCAAATGTGAACTAGTAGCTTGAATGAGTAGTCGATACGAGTTGTTTACGGTATTTTTAACCAGGTTTTTGATTTGTTACGCTATACGCTTAATAAAATGTAGCTCTAGAAATTAAATTAAATGGGAACTTGTCTCAGTTATAACGTAAGTTCATGAAACTCACGTGGAGAGCGCTTCAACTCTGGCGTGCAAGTGTGCAACCAAAGCTTACGCTTAGTGAAGAAATTGAAAAACGAATCCCATTATCTGTGTAGTTCATTATTAATACGAAAAAGTTGTAGATATTTATCTTGTTGTTGTTAGGCAATTTGTAGATATTTTAAGTGAAAAGACAAAATTAAAAAATGGAGCAGCAACTGAACTCCACTCAAAATAATTTTGTGAGCTGAATTACAAATTGTAAATGATGACGTGTATCTATATTTCTGATGCTAAAAGCCTAACGCATTCCTTAACCAAATTTTTTATTTAAAGCTATCATTAACTTTTATTAAAATCTTACAACTTTTTAGAATTCGCCAGATCTCTTCTTAACATATCCAAACCCTACGTTTAAATTAATATTAATTATTTTCTATTTTTGTTAAACGAGTGAATAGAGAGAGAGAGAGAGAGAGAGGGGAAGGAACTGTGGAATTGAAAAACGTTGCTGCATTCATTTCTTAACCAAAAGCGTCTTCTGACTCTAACCAATCGTGTCATTACTGAGATCACAGGCGCACACACACGCACACACAGATAGAGAGAAGGAATAAATTAATGGAGGTTCAGTTTCGGTAGCGAGAAACTATTGAAGACGATCATGAACTGTAGGAGAATGTTAAAGTCCGTGCAAGCCTTGTCGGCTCACAGCTTCCTCTTCTGTTTCACCCTCGTTTTGGTCCTCAAACTCGACCACACCGTCTCTTACTCGTGGTGGTTAGTCTCTCTCTCTCTCTCTCTCTCTCCTCTTTGTCGACTCAATTTTAGGTTTTCGATTTGATTGAGAGAGATAGTCTCTTCAGTTCCGAATCGAGAGCGTAGTTTTCTGATTTTGGTGTATTTTGGTAATTGTTAGGTTTCTAACTCGCATGTGCATCTTCTTAGCTTTGTGATCATCCAAATTTTGAATAATAACAATGGAATAGTTTCTACCTAATTAGGAATCTTACTTCTTTTGGAAACTTGTTTGATTTTCCCTTTTTTTGTGTGTGTCTATAGAAACCTGCCAGATTGTGTCACGTGTTCATGTAACCAAAGTACTGTATTTATGTTTTGTTTTCATGATTGTAATGAAGACTGCGGTGTGAAAAAATGATGTCATCTAGATGATTGGAAATTTATATATTCGGGTTTAAAAGAGCCCATAGGGGTTTGTTTTGTCATCTTTCTCTGTTTGCTTTGGTTCCTTATCCATAACATTATGATGCAGGGTTGTGTGTCTACCTCTGTGGGCATTCCATGCTGTTGTTTCAAGGGGTAGATTCTCTCTTCCTGCTCCTAACGCTCCTCGCAACCGTCATGTATAAGAATCTCTCTTCTTTCCTTATTCTCTCTATATGTATCTAATCAGGTTAACCTTTCTGATGATTACCTTTTTTTTTTTGTGTGTGTGTGTGTGTGTGTGTGTGTACAGTGGGCTCCATGTCATGCTATTGTTGCAACTCCCTTGCTTATAGCTTTCGAATTACTCCTCTGTGTATACCTCGAGAGTGCACATGGTATATAACCACGGCTTACTTATTACTCACAGTTTCGTACTTTGCTGGAACTCACTCTTGTGTTCTTGCTTGTGTGAAGCCCTACATATTAGTTCATCCTGATTTAATGCAATTTTTGTGCTATTTTATTTTGAGATTGCAGCTCGTTCGCCACCAGCTGTGAGCTTGAAGATTGTTTTCCTCCCTTTATTGGCGTTTGAAGTAACTATACTTGTGGACAATGCCAGGTTAACATTATATATCAATTGTTAATACATTGTGCGTGCTTGCATTGTTATACATACTGAGATATTTTCGTGCAAATGAAAGCTAATACTAATGATGCGGACTAAATAAATGAATGTATACTTTTATAGTAAATTGTACTCTTTTCTATAGCTGGAAGTGCTATTTTCTCTGCTAAGTTCCCAATTACCTCACGTTTATTTTCAGAATGTGTCGAGCGCTGGTGCCTGGAGATGAAGAGCAAATAAATGATGAAGCAATATGGGAAGCACTTCCTGTAAGTCTTATGCTAGATTTTGTCGATTTAAGGCCTGACTCCTGAGATCCTGTTTCAAAGTATTTGGTTCAGCAGCTTAAAGACTAGGACTCCTCTTTCCTTACTTGCTTAAAGTTGCATTTTTAATTTATAAATTTGACTGTTTCTTTCCTGTCTGCCAGCATTTTTGGGTTGCAATTTCCATGGTGTTCTTTCTGGCTGCTACAGTCTTCACCCTCCTAAAGCTCTCCGGTAATAATCTGCCACTGGAGTAGTTGCTAAAAATTCCAAGTAACTTACTTAGTCTAAGACATTGACATATTCATATGCTTATTGTTTAAATTCAGTTATCTCACCAACCATGTGGATATTGTCATCTCTTCACCTATCATCTTATAGAAACCATGTCTACGATGGGTTGTTGTGTTCCTAATTCTCTCTTAATTTTTTTTCTTAATTTAATTCAAAATCAGGTGATGTAGCTGCTCTTGGTTGGTGGGATTTATTCATTAACTTCGGGTGTGCACTTTCTCTGCTTTTTCTTTCTGTCAAAAAATGTATTTCTCCAAATGGAATTGCTCAGAAAAGGTAATCAATGTGTACGTTCCTGCCTGCAGAATTGCACAGTGCTTTGCTTTTCTTGTTTGTACAAAATGGTCCAACCCAGTTATCCATAGAGACTCACGTGTCAGAGAACCCGGTTCATCTTCCACCAATACTAGATATGCTGTTGTTTCCAACAGTGGCCTTCTGGATTTTCCAGAAGACGAGAGGCACCATGATGAATTAATATGTGGCCTGCAAGATATTGGTGGTCATTTAATGAAAATCCCCCTTATTACATTTCAAGTGGTGCTTTGCATGCATCTCGAGGTTACACACAAAACTTTTTCTCCGAACAATGTTGTGTGTTTGAGACATTACCAAATAATCAAAACTTGTGTGGGTTGAACTTTCAGGGGACTCCTGAAGCTGCTAAGTATATACCTGTCCCGGTCTTGTTTTCTCCACTCTTCTTACTGCAAGTCGTTGGTATTCTGTTTGCTGCTTCTAAATTGGTAGAGAAGTTTGTTCTATTGCTGCGAGGGGATGATGAAACAGGGTTGTATTTTAGAATTTCATCCAAAGCCCATGAATGTTTGGGTTTCTTACACCATGGAACCAGGTTATAAACATTTTTTTTCTTTTGCTTCCTTATCAGTTTTAATGCACAAAAATCATGGAGAGTAGTAACCATAAAACATAAGTTTTTTTTTTGATTCCCTGAATTACACATCAAGTTGATGCCTAACTTTTTTGTTGTGCTCACAGGTTGTTAGGTTGGTGGTCAATTGATGAAGGAAGCCAGGAGGAGCAAGCTCGAATATACTTTGATCAAGAGTCCGGGTTAGTACAAATTCAACCATCTACATCTTCCAATGAAAAATGGATTTATCTAATCTGTTAGAAGATTTTCATGAATAAATGTGTGCAGGTACAGTACCTTCTGTGGTCATCCGCCTGAAATAGTCAAGAAAATGCCTAAAAAAGATCTTGCTGAGGAGGTATTTCTACTTTTTCTATTACTTGCAAATATGTTGTTGTTCCTTTTTTTTGTTAAAGTCTTCTGTCCCCTGGATTTCATTATTTCTCACTTTTTCTGCATCTGATCTAATTCCGTGTCAGGTGTGGAGACTTCAAGCAGCACTTGGTGAACAAACTGAAATCACAAAATTCAGTCAGCAGGAATATGAGAGACTGCAAAATGTAATACTCTCTTCTTCTTCTCCTCTTTCTTCTTTTTGTTTGTAAAATTACTTCTCACTCTAAAAGGGGTTTAGCTTTCGCGATCGTTGTTACCTTATCCATTGGACATGTTTCAATCTTTTCTGTGTTACAGGAGAAAGTGCTGTGTAGGGTTTGTTTCGAAAGAGAGATCAGTGTGGTATTGCTTCCATGCAGACACCGTGTTCTCTGCAGGTATTCTTATACTCTCTTGCATTACATCAAGTTCAATTGTAGATTTTGTTGAGAGCGTATCTGCTCGGTGTTACTGCTAATGTGTTTTTTTTGGTGGCCATGTTTGTTGCAGAAACTGCTCAGAAAAGTGTAAAAAATGTCCCTTCTGCCGTGTAACCATCGAAGAGCGGCTCCCAGTATATGATGTTTAACGTCTTGACCATCTTCGATAAATGTATATATAATTGTAGAAGTAGAGAGTTTATGATCTCTACATCTCTTCACATTTTGCTGTCTTTGTAGTTGTGTGAATCAACATTATTGAGTATTAGGTCAACCAGAAGTCTCTATTGGATAAAAGATCTCTGTCTTAAAGTTAAGACTTGTTGTCTGTATATATTAATATATTATTACCCCTTACTCCATGAAGGTATTATTTGTATGATATTCGTTTCACTTTTTTATAATGCGTTTCTATCTATGGTTCTAATCTTGTGGAGTTCTAAAAAGAAAGAGGCTGAGTAACAACCAATGAAGAGTTGGTATAAAAGCTACTCCCTCTGTTTCTAAATGTAAGTGGTTTTAGGTTTAGAGAGAAAAATTTGTCTCAAAATATAAGTTATTTTCACATTTTAATGTTACTTTTTGTGCATATTGAATATCATGTAACCAATAAAATAATGCATGATTAAAGTCTCTGTTATAGTAAATCCCACTTAGCTAAATTTTCTTTAGAAAAAATCTGTAATAGACAATCTCTGCTAGAATCATATTTTGTCACTGACTCACTGTTATAGTGTGACTATTCCGGAACTCTGGAGATAAGTAAACATCTAATGAGTAAATTAAAAAAAATAAATTAAAAAGGGCCCGGATATGGCCCAGTGGGCTTTTTGGTATGAAAATGTCAAAGCAACGAGGAGTCAACTTTTCCCATACGAGGAGTCAACGAGAGAGAGAGAGACCTAACTTAGTTCCTCGGCCAAACGAAATCGAGAGATAGTTGACGGCGAGGGAAGAGAGAATGTGGTTCACCGGCGGCGGCGGAGGAGGACTGAGGAAGCTCTGTAGAGCCTCGGCGACTGTTTTCGAGAACGAGATGAGCCATAACTCTCTGTTGTCAGTGAGATACATGTCGAGAGAGCGAGCTGTAAACGTGAGGAAGATAAACCCTAAGGTCTCGATCCAAGAAGCTCACACCATTTCCAGCTCTCTCTACGACGTCTTCAAGAAACATGGACCTCTCTCCGTTCCCAACACTTGGCTCCGCGCTCAGGTACTAAAACCCCTCACAAATTGATCTTAACAGTTAAAAAACATTCTCGAGAATCTTTTATTTAGAGCCTTAGTGTTGTGTTGATTGGCTTGATTTTTTTTTTTTTGATTTAGGGATTGAAATGGCTGTGAATAGTGAGTTGTTTTTGACTGTGTGTTGTTTAACATAATAATAATAAATAGGAAGCTGGGGTGAGTGGATTGAACAGCAAGACGCATATGAAGCTGATGCTGAAATGGATGAGAGGGAGGAAGATGCTCAAGTTAATCTGCAACCAAGTTGGTTCCTCTAAAAAGTTCTTTCATACCGTTTTACCTGATGATGATCCTCAACAAGAGACGTCTCCACCAGTTGCTACTGCTACTGCCACTGAGAAGAACAAAAAACAAACCTCCAAGAGAAGAAGCAAATAAGGATTTGCCACAGAGTTTTTTTTTTTTTGCCTTTCACATAAAGACAAAATCCCTGTGGACTTGTTTGTTTCTGTGTCCAAGGAAATGAATGTGTTTCCATCTCCCAGAGTTTAGAAATTTTTAGGGTTTGTTTCCATCCTTTTGCTCTGTTCCCTATGAATAAAAGAAACATCAATTTACATTGCAACAAGATCACATTAAAACCAAGATGATGATGCCTATTGCCTTCTATTGAATGTGTTTGATCTTCTGTTTCATTCTTTTAGCTCATGAAACATGAGAATCTTGTGAGTGATTCCACTGATCACTGCAGCACTATGCTCTGTAGAGAAGCTTTTCTAAGCCCAAAGAAGCCAAATACCTGATAGCCACAGATCCATTAGACACCTCAATGAAATGTAGCACTTGTAGAAAACATACATCATATTGCTGAAAAAAAGCATCTCTGACGACAAGTTCATTTTATCAAGAGATCACACTTCACATTTATGTACACTATTACAGCCAAAGCCTCATAACACACAACATCGCAATACAAAGACACCAAAATCTATGGGGGCATCCATCATTGACCCACACTGGCCATGGGTTTTGTTATAAGCTACTTACACTACCGTACCCTCTTTTTTCTTCTTCTTCTTCAACTTCATACCTTTCTGCCTCTGTTCACCTGACGTCGGTTCCACAAGCAAAAGCCGCGACATCACATACCTCAAAAGCTCTTCCCGGTGAGAGAAGGTGAAGTCAAGGTGAGCATACTCAAACTCATTAAACGACACATCAACAACACCAGCTTCTCTCATCACCTTATAATGTTTCCTCACCATAGAAGGCCGAATCACCTTGTCTTTCTTCCCCGCCACCAAATCCACAGGCACGTCGATGAACTCATAACACTCCCCTAGATCAAGCGGTTCAGGAGAGCCGTAAACCTCCACGTTACCCCTTCTGCTCCCGTAGTCAAACATCCTGAACTTCCCCGTGTGTTTGATCTGAGCAAGATGCTGCGCAACACGGAAGGACACAGCCGGCATATCGTTCATGTTGTAGTGAGGCAACCCCAACACTCCAACCCAGTTCGAGCTGTCTCCACCCACTACATAACTCATCAGCGTCTGTACAAGCCCGCCGAGAGCAGGGTAGTTGTGGAAGTCACGTGCCAACTTGTTCAGAAGCATCCTGAAGAATCTCGTCGGTATGTAGAAGGCAGGCACGACGCGAGACAGGACAGGACTCAAGAGAAGGAACACGTACTCGACCAACGTGAAACCTAAGTTGGAGTCCTCGTGGAATCCAGCGGGTGAGAGTAGGATCAGCCGGGAGAGACGGTGTGGCTTCTCCTTGATTCTGCGAGTGATGACGTACATCAGGATAGCAGCACCGCCTAGACTGTGACAGACGGCACAGAGCTTATAAGGCTCCTCCTCCTCCTCCTCCTCGTTGATGATATTAGGTTGGCTGAGCTTTAGCTCTGAAGTTTTGATCTCGTGGATTTTTTCTATCATCGCTGGAATGTCCTCAGTGCCGTGCTCGTTAATCGAGTATCGCCAGTACCTGCGTTTTTGATCAAACACCAGTTAACACTAACTAGCTTGCAAGAATATATCATAAAGGATACTAGCCAGAGCAAGTAGACAAAATATGAAAAGAAGTTTGAAATCAAGAACTTCACTCTTTTGAAGATATGTTCTTGTTTACATGATCTCTTGAAACTAAACCACGAAAGTTGCCTAAGAAAACATCATAGCCTGTGAAAGATAAAAGAGTGTGAGACTTCCAGAAGTTGGTATGTGAAATTAATAACTGATAGGGAGAATGAAACAACCTTGGTCATATGCAGCAAAAGCTGGAGATCCAACAACCCCATTAGATACCCATCTGAAGAAAGACGCACAGATACAAAATATAAATAAAATGAGAACACAAAAAACTATGCAAGTCACCTAAGAAATAGACTATGAAACCAACTCACCCCATGGAAGAATCCAAAATACCATGCTGCAGATAAACAGCTTTCCTTGCATCACGTCTGCAAAAGACAAGAAAAAAAAAAGCAGTCACGATAAATAAAATGGAGAGAGTATGCAATATAATTACAAGAAAGAAGTTATATACCTTGGTATCCTTTCCAAGAGAAGACCATATCCATCGGATGTAACAACACGAATTGCTTCGTAAGGATACCTGTAGAAAATCATTAGAAAGATAAAAAAAAAATATTTGAGAAAGCGAAGAAAACAAGACATTTGAGCTGCTCCTAACCCCAGCTCTGTAATGACGTCTTGGCACGTTCGAGTATCAGTGTTCATAGTGTTGTACAAGCGTGCCGGCCTTTCTGTAAGAGATGGATCAGCATCTCCTAAAGTGGCAGTCTGCAGCACAGTTTCATCATCATCTGAAACGTGGTCATGCTTTCTTTCTTTACGGCTGTGACTTGGAGAAGAAGAGAAGCATGATAACATTATTGCAAAAGCTTCCGATGGAGAGAGTAGAAGATGCGTAGCCCTGTGGAAAAAATCAAATATTGCTTCTATGCAGATCTCTATAGCAAGATGAAGATCCTGCAACAAAAACAAAAACAAAAAACACAAAAAGGTTTTAAAAACACACACAAAAAAAAACATGATTGAACCATCAGTGACAGACCTCAACAACGCCGCGTCTTCTGTCAGTAGCTCGGTTGGGAACATCATGGTCTTTGCTAGAGTTAGTCTTGCTTATTCGAGGCCTCCTTCTCGGGCTCGTGGGAGTTGTTCTCGAACAACTTCGTTTAAAGAAGAAACGAAGAAAATACTGTGGTATTGTCCAAAGCAAGATCCGTAAAGGGAGAATCAACCACCAAAGAATGAAAGTGATCCAGTCAGACCAGTGGCTTTCACTGGCCCAAGAGAGGCGTGAGGAGCATTGAGAAGAAGAGGGTGATGCAGGGAGGAGCGGAGGACCATCATCATCACTCTCTTCTCCAGAAGAAGAATAGTCCAAGCTGGAAGTATCGGAATCCGCAGAGAGCTCGTGAATGAAGTGATTGAAAGAAGAGACCCCACTGCCATCAAGAATTTAAAACATAAGTTAAATCAGCATATATACACAAGGATCATATGGTTTTTAATATACTTATGCATCCATCGTGGTAAACGTGGTCCACGCAGTGTTGGTCTGAGCTCCCAGCCGTGAAGACCTTCGAGGATATTAGCCTTCCCGGGGAGGAGTGTCAAGAGAAGAGCCGAGACTCCGTTAATGCATCTAGCAATGTTGTTTAAAGACTCATAGGTTATAGTTTTCACAGACCTGCACTAAAAGACAAAACATATAAACCCGAAAATCCCATAGTTAGTTTAGTCTTGTTACAACAACAACAACAAAGGGGGGGACAAGAAGAAGACAAACTTGAAAACAAAGTAATAAAAAGAGTTAAATGTTTTTAATCTAGCAATTAATCTCTTCTTTCTAAGAACAAGATAGTAAACTATATAACAAGAGAAACAGATATCATCATATCGGAAAGAGAAAGGACTTTACTCTTTAGTGACAGCAAGAGCGTTATCTACGATTCGTTGCATCACTTTCTCTCTCTCTCCCAGACTAGACTCTTGATTAATTAAACAAAACAGAACAAAAAAAACAAACTGATTCGGCGAGTTTTTTTTACAGGAAAATCTAAATCTCGATGATTCGAGAGACTCGACGAAATCGCGATGGGAGATTTATTGCGGGATCAGAAAAAGGAAAACACAGAGACCCCTCCCAAGCCTCCCGAGAATCCAAATTAAAAAAGAAACAATTAATTGGGGAGAATCCGATTTGATTAGGAGACACGTCGGCGATTATTGCCGTCCAGAGGAGGAGAGAGACTGGCTGGGTGCACGTGGAGATGTATTATTGGATAGTGTCGGATGTGACACGTTACGACACGCGGGAAAAAGGTCAATTTCACTACACAACCCACACCTAAAGAAGCAATGATTTTTTTTTTTTTTAACCACCCAAAGGAGCAATGATTATTAAGTGACATAATAATGCTTATTTGTAATTTTTGTAATTGTAACATGATTATTTTCATATTAGGTACATGTAAGTTTTTTTTTGTTGCTAAAATTTGGTGTATATGTTAAGTTTAAACAGACTATCGGTTTTTTTTTTAACAAAAACAGACTATCGATTATATGTTGTTTGTGTGATTTTCACAACAAAAAATTAAAAAATGAGATAACCTTTACGTAACGCTAACGCATGTCATTATATTATTTGTCAAAACAGCAACCAAATTAAATTGGTCGTGGCAACTATCGTACTTAATTTACTGTATTTTTATGCTACAAGAAACGTACTGCTTTTAATGAAGGAAACTAAATATAGTACTAACGAAAATAACTTTTACGTAATCATATAATATTTTTCCGGAAAACTATATACTAATGCCACGCAGATATTTCTCCTTTTTTGTTTGCCGAAAGATGTGTTTTTTATTTGCTGTAAACGTATTTTTTTCCGTCAACTTGCATATACGCAAAGACTCGCCTAAAAAAGCTCTAACACTCTTGAGTAAATAATACACTATGGAATCAGTAACCTACTATCAAAGTAGCACAGCCTTTAACTTTAAGGACATTTCCTCTGAATGTAAGAAGCTCCATGTTCTTGATAACTTTCAAAAAAAAAAGACTCAAACCAGAGACAGGAAAAGAAACTGTTTGATGTGAGAACAAATGAATGAGTTGCTTACTCAGACTTTGAGAACCACATTTGCTGGAAGAACCAAGCGATGCCAATCCTATATCCATAAACTGCGCAATTTTTTTTTAAAAGTAAGTTCGATTTGTCCGGAATTACTTTATCGGCTTCTGAAGTGAAATATAAGGAAAAGAGGGACTCTCACAACTAAAAACATGAAATTTAAGCGACTACGAAACTGCAAACAAAAAAAGAAAATTGGATAAATAAAAAAAGATAACGCCGTTGCCGGGGATCGAACCCGGGTCACCCGCGTGACAGGCGGGAATACTTACCACTATACTACAACGACTTTGATGTTCGTTTTATTTATTCATATCTAATGATCATATTAAACTACTTGTTTTGGTCAAGATCATAGGTTATGAATGAAGTCCAAAATACAAACATGAAGAAATCACTGTTGCAACCAAATGCAACACACATCATCTGTGCAATAACAATACCTGTCCTCAATCACACACACACACACACAAAACCAATTGATTCCGACCTTAAATACTCCATCAAAAAAACATCACTCACTCTCAAACAAAGAAGAGAGAAACTTGCTCTCCAAGAAAGATGGCTTCTTCTATTCTCTTTATCACTCTCTTAGTCTCCTTGTCTCCAATCTTTCTACAGCAGGTTCTCGCTCAAGTCCCAACTACATGTTCCTCAATGCTTCTTTCGTTGGCTCCATGTGGTCCATTCGTGCAAGGCTTCGTCCAGCTTCCGGCTCAGCCTTGTTGTGACGGCTTAAACCAGATCTATAGCCAACAACCAAACTGTCTCTGTCTCTTCCTCAACAATACTTCTACTTTGTCCCCTGCTTTTCCTATCAACCAAACTCTTGCTCTACAGCTGCCACCGCTTTGCAATATTCCAACCAATTCATCCTCTTGCTCTTCCCCTAGTACATAATTTTTTTCACACAATTAAAAAAAAAATTGCAAGATTTGATTGTTTTCTTGAAATTTATGAGAAACGTTTTTTTTTTATTATAGGAGGAGAGGCACCTAGTGATTCACCCTCAGTTGCTCCACCACCTTCTAGCTCAACCAGTTCTCAAGTATCTCCAGGTGCAAAGAACCACTCTGGTAAGCCATTTCAGCTAACCTAAAACATAAAAAAGAGTTAACATCCCAATAAGAATTGTTACTAATTTCGTTTTACTTCATCAGCTACTACCCCAGTGGCTCAACTGGCACCAAGACCCACCAGCTTAATGGGGCTAGGTTATGATCTGAGATCCTCTGGCTCCAAGTCTAATATTCAGCTATTCCTTATGGCACTCGCAGCGATCCTACCAGGAACTCTCCTCATCTGAATCTATCTGCATATTACCTATATTTAACTGTTTTGGGTTTTCTCTATGAATCAATCATCGTTCTTCTGTATGTTACTTGACGTTTGCAGTTCTTGATATGAAATCAGAAAACAGAACAATGAATAACAACACTCTTGTTTAATAACCCACTTTGGTTCTGTAAGATTATGAACACAAGAAGCTCATCAACAACTTCCTTACTTATTGTCTAAACATTTTAACTGAAACATGTGTATTAGAAACAGAAACATCTTACAAAAAAAATCGTGTATTATTAGTTAAAAAAAAAAAACAGTTGAAAGTATGTTTTGGGATGCTTATTTGTCACAGTTTCAACCAAGCTATTTCATCACACTTCAGTTCACAAGCCTCCATGATCATGAACTTCAAGGGATGACGAAGTCAGGTGGCTCCGTGGGGGGAGTTTTGACGTTAAACCCGTAGCCTCAACATCCCTCACCCATAAAGGCAAGTTCACATGCGATGGCGAGATGGTCACTTCCCCATTTCTGCAAAATTCAAGAAAGCAAAGGGTTCACAAACGAAGAAGAAAGAACATGTAATTAAAGCCTGAGAAACTTATGAATGAATACCTCACTTGGTAGTCCACCTGTTCTTCTCAAAACATCAGTTGGCAAGGTTTCAAGAACCCTTACAGGAACTAGTTCCTTGGTGTGCCTGGTTCAAAACCTCTCATTAAAAATTCTGATTTCATAATACAACATGTAGACAGATCACAGCAGACTTCCATTATAAGCTCTAATTTATGATTAGGATTTTATATCTCTAACATGTATGCATATCATAATAGACTTACCATATATAATCAACAGTTCCTTGGAACCTTGAATGACATGTTGTTGCCAATGGTTCACCGCATTGATCTCTCGTTCTTAGTGTACCCTGAAAGATCTCAGGTCTTATCATACTAAAAGGACAGCTACAACGTCACAGAAACGCTTCAGGCAGTAAAGAACAAAAAAAAAAATATACTTACAGGAACTCCAGCATATGCGCTGTTAAGCATCAGTTGATGTCGGACATGAGTAGTTGCTTGACCACCAGTTGCAAGCTGCAGTTCTTCCTGGCTCCATTCATTGGTTTGTGATGCACTGAAAAATGGAAAAGTTGCTTACTTAACACGAGCCAAAGGAGAGATATAAGCAAACTATCAGTTCATCAGATAAACAGAAACACTACTCAGAGCAACCAAGCATTTTGACGACATTCCAATTACCTAACTGCATGTTGGTTTCTAAACGGGCTCCTCTTTGTATCGAGTTCAGACTGACCAGAAATTTGCCTTCGGTCATGGAGTCGTGTATCCAACTATCCAAAACGGGAAAGGAATAAAATAGAATTCACTCAAAATTCTGAAGAAACTGGAAGAAAAAAAAAAAAAAAAAACTCACATCGGCTGAAGCTACAAAATCATAGATTGCGCTCTGTCCAGAAATTTGAGATTAAATATCAAAAAAAGTTTCATCCAACGCAATAAGTGATACAGTAAAAGAAAAGGGTTATAGAGATCACATTTGGAGTGCTGTTCAGATCACCAGCAATTGCCACTGGAATATTTCCCCATTCCTGTGATAGCTTGTAAGCCTTCTCTAGCAAAAGTCTTACCTAAAAAGTTTGTAACGTTTCAAAATATCAACATAACGAGCGAGCTACTGGAACTTCCAACAAGTTTTCATCTATCCTGCCAGGCTTAGATGTACTGATGAATACCATAAAATCTCTTCACTACTAATAAGATTATTATTGACATTTTTAAACTAAGGATGTGTAATGAGAAAAATGTTCTATGGATAAGTCAACTTAGTCCGAGTTTTGTAAGCATGTAAGCAATACATACCTGGCCTAGCTTAATATCGCCACGCTTAGGATTAAACAGGACATGTATATTCCCAACCACTAGCCTTCGAGGACTTGTACATGTTTGCCTAGAAATCAACCAAATCACCACATCTGAGCGTGAAAGATCTGAACATATCTTAAATCTACAGTAAAGGAATCCAAACATACTCTGAAGACTGCATGCATAATTTAGATTCTGGGTCCTCGCAGTTCATCTGTTCCATAAACAGGATCAAAGAGATGACTTAGAAAAGAACCCAGACAATACTCTAAAGGAACTAATATTCTTGCAAAATAACACAAGGGATAACATTTGAAATGGTTCCCCCCAATCAAGATGAATCTCGCTCAATTATTCTATCTCTGTGGTCATGTGAAATGGTGCATACCTCTAAAACACAAAGTTGAGCAACATTGTTTCGCATGCCAAATCTATCAAACTCTATTTCTTCATGGTGTAGGAGTTTGAATCTGCATTCACAGCGAAACTGTGACATGAATGGTGAAACTAAAAAAGAGTAAAAGTTCAATATAAATAAATAACATCAAGAACTATTAGATTCCTGACTCCAGTCCACCATATCAAGCTTTCCAACGGCACACAAAATAAAATATGACCCTGACTAAAATATGAACTTACAGTTTCTCTTTCCAGAATATAGAACAACCATCACTCGCTTCTCCAGTTCGACGCTATAGAAAATATATTAGAAACTAAGAAAAAAAGAGCACCAAAAATGCATATGAGAGTCACTATGTGGTCTTTGACTTAAACATACCTTGTGAACACCTTGAAATCCCCTGTTTTTAAGAAGACTATCTAGATCATCAAAGCGGTCAACCTCCTGCACAAAAACTCAAAACATGATAACTGCAACACGTAGTTGGATACAAATGGAACTAAATAAACTCGTCATCAAAGTGTAGATCTCTAGGCCGTTCCCCTGCCTCTATATATATTAATAAAAAAAAGAAGCCATTTTTGACAATGATACGAATCCTCCAATGATTAATGAAACCATAACGTAAGGTACGATAGTTTTGATATTTAACCAGCTCATATGGAGAATACATCTAACCAACCAAAGAAGAACATTAAACAAGAGAGAAACATTGCAATGAAGTATGCAATAATAAAGGTCGGAACTTGCCTGAAGACATAAGATGGTTGCATTATAGCGACTAATCTCCTTGCATATGAGATGCTTCCGTCTACTCCAGTCCAAGTGTTGCGGCAGGATGTTGTAATACAAGTCCATGTGGTTGGACGCATTGTCAACACCAAGTAGATTGTACGAAACTAAAACCAGCTTATCTGAGACAAGAAACAAAACATTATTCAGACACAAAGTAAAACCGCCGTGTCCTAAAAACAAACAACTTCACGACTAGTGTTTTTGTAAAGACGTGACCTTTAAGGTTTCTGAAATTGCTAGCGGAAAACACCCATTGGCGATCGACGGAGCTCGAGGACCTCTCCTTGCGTACCCTTCGGCGCCGGCGAGAGGATTTACTAGGTTTCCGGCTTGACCCCGGCGGCGCAAGAGAAGTGTGGGGTCGGTGTACTACTACTGGCTCGTGGTTATTCGATGGTTCCGAGATTGAAGATCGCTTTCGCTTGGAGACGGTGGTGATTGAGTGCCGCACTGTGTTCACCACCGGCTTGTATCCGCCGCTGCTCATGGCGGCGTTTGAGGTTTTCGTTAAATTAACCACTCGGTTCAATAGTTGAATTGTTTTTACGTAGGGGAGTTTAAATTGCGCATTTTTTCGATTGGACCGGTTTTCGTTAATCCACCGGTTTAGTTAATTTTTTGGATTAGCTTTTAAAATTAAAATATCTTTTTTTTCGTTTTTATTAAAATCATACTATAGTTTTATGGGTCAATTAGGGGAATGGGCAACTTTTAAGTTTGAATTAGGAAAATATGTCACCTCAAATTTATATTAGGCAATTGGGCAACCTAGTAGAGAGAGAATAAATTTATGACATTTTTAACATTTTTGCCTATTAAACTTGGCAAGCTGGAAAAGTAATTTCGTGGGACCCAAAATCCACTTTGCCTATAAAAAATAATTTTTTTCCATTAACTTTTAACAACTAACTTTTGTGGACCCTATAAACATTCTTTATTCATTAAACTTTTGGATCATATTTAATACCCCCTCCGTTTCATAATACTTGATGTTTTAGAGGGATAATTTTGTTTCAAATTAGTTGAAGTTTTGAGATTTTAAGGTTACTTTAACTTTATTGGAAACTGTTCAAACCAATTAGATTTCACAGTCTTTTTTATTATTGGTTAATTGATTTTAAAATTATATCTTTAAAATATTTTTATTAAAAAATACAATTTTCTTAATCTTTGTGCACTATGGTAAAATATCAAGTATTATGAAACGGAGGGAGTATTTAAAAATCATATATGAGCAACTACTTTTAATATAATACATATTTTTTCATATATAAAGTCAACATAAATCTATACGAATTAATATAAAATCGATGTAAACTCTAAAATTTATGAAAGTTACCCAATAAATTATACATTTTGACTCATAAAAGAAACTTTCATATTTATGAAATCTACCCAAATAAATGATAATTCATAAAATTATGTAAATTTATGGATAATTATCATAAATCTGAGTAAATTTAATAAACTTGGAAACCTTCATAGATCCTTCATTTTTTGCCAAAATAGCAGAAAAACAAATTTGTCTACATTTAATTTTAATATATTTGGGTAAATTTAATAAATTTGGAAACCTACGTGAATCTTACATTTTTTTGGTCAAAATTGATCTCACACTTTTTGTTTTTGCCAAAAATAGAAACACTCACGAAATGCTACATTTTTTTCCCAAAAATAAAATGACAAATTGGGATCTGGCAGCAAAGTGCATTCGTTATAATTTTTATGTTTATAAAATGACAAAAATTGTTAATAAAATGACAAATTTGTTAATAAAATGACAAACCCTACACCTTTCACGATGAACTGATCTAATAACTTTAATTTTCAAGGATCATATCTACTTGCTAGAACCAATATAATCCCATATTGAGTACAACTTGCAGATTTCCAATCATCCCAAGTTCTTGATTAGTCATAGGTAGAGCCGTGCTTATAATCTATTGAAAAAGATATCCGCTATAGTGCTATTTCACCCCAAAAAATAGAGTTATCCTTAGGTTCACCCCTAGAGTGAACATTTAGGTTCACCCAACCAATAGGAATCAAGTATTTCATAATTAATATTTTTTAAAAAAGAAAAGAAAATATTGTCAAGTTATATTATGTTTTTAAAATAAATAAAATAAAAACAAATAAAAATAATAGCCGTTACAAAAAATGAATTTTTGAAAACTATTTTTAATATCGTCAAAAAACACTAAACCCTAAACCCTAAATCCTAAACCCTAAACCCTTGGGTATACCCTAAACCCTTGGATAATTTTAAACTCTAAACCCTAAATCCTAAATTCTAAACCCTAAACCCTAAATCCTAAACCCTAAACCCTTGGATATATCCTAAACCCTTGGATAATTTTAAACTCTAAACCCTAAACCCTAAATTCTAAACCCTAAACCCTTGGATAAATCATAAACACTTGGATAATCCTAAATTCTAAATCAAAAACACTAAACACTAAAACATTAAATCTTAAAAATACTATTATGGTTTAATGTTTTTAATTTAGGGTTTAGTATTTATCCAAGGGTTTAGGATTTAGAGTTTAGAGTTTAGAGTTTTGTTGACGAAATTAAAATCTTTTTAAAAATCTTTTTTTTGCATATATTATTATTTTTATTTTTAATATTTTTATTTTAAAAATGTAATATAACTCGACAATATTTTGTTTACTTTTTTAAAAGATATCAATTGTGAAATGAGTGATTTCTATTGGTTGGTGAACCTTAAGGTTTACTCTAGGGGTACACCAAGATTAAGTCCAAAAAATATAGGATAATTTGGTGCCTCCATGTCAAGTATCTAGTGATTTTTATGTCTTAAGAAGTTAAGACTCAACCTGAGTTTGACCAAATTCTCTCGCATAAACTTCTTATCTTAAATATTTAAAATCATCAACAAAACACTAAACATAAACTCCTAAACTCTAAACCATGAATCCTAAATCTGGAACCTTTGGGTAAATCCGGAACCCTTGGGTAAATCCAGAATCCGAATAAATTATACATTTTGACCCATAAAAGAAACTTTCATATTTATGAAATTTACCTAAATAAATGATAAATTATTCATAAAATTATATAAATTTATGGGTAATTTTCATAAATCTGGGTAAATTTAATAAACTTGGAAACCTACATGGATCTTTCATTTTTTGTCAAAATGGTAGGAAGAACAAATTTGTCTACATTTATCTTAAATATTAAAAACCATCAACAAAACACTAAACCTAAAATCCTAAACTCTAAACCTTGAATCCTAAATCCGGAACCCTTGGGTAAATCCAGAACCATTGGGTAAATCCAGAATCCGAAACAATCTGGAACCCTTGGGTAAATCCGGAACCCTATGCCTAACGTTTAATACAATCTAATTCACTATAGCTCAAGAAATAAGTATACGTATACATAAGATGTACGAATATCTAAGGTGTACGAATATATAAGGTGTACGTATACATAAGTATACATAAGGTGTATGAATACCTTAGGTGTACAAATACCTAAGGTGTACGAATACCTAAGGTATACAGAAGGTGTACGAATACATAAGGTGTACGAATATCAACATAACCCATCTAATACTTAAGATGTACAAATACATAAGGTGTACATATACATAAGTATACATAAGGTGTACAAATACATAAAATATACGAATACCAACATAACCCATCGAATACTTAAGGTGTACGAATACACAAGTATATGTATACATAAGTATACATATATTTAAGGTATACGAATACATCGGTGTACGAATACATAACATCTATGAATACCTTTTGTTTATATCCCTTATTGCATTGGAGAGTTTAAATACATATTAAGTATAAAATTTAAATACATCTACGAATACAACGAGAGCACAGTGCTCTCCAAAACAATTATACGTTAATTATTTATTTCAACAAATGAAATGTTGAAATAAATAAGTGAAATACATCTTATAATAAAAAAACTAAACAATTAAATATTTTTTATAATAAAAAGCTAAACAATTAAAAAACTAAACAATTAAAGATTAAACAATAAATAATTGACATTAAAGACATCTAAAATGAAATATAATGAAAGATTTCTTTAAAAAAATACATCATATTTTTATTATGAAATATATAATACAGTTGCAAAAAAATCAATAAAATCGAAATAAAATCTAGATAATTTTTCAATAGAAAAAGACATTTTCTATTAATTGTTTAGTTTTTCTCAATAAAATCACAGCTATGAAAACTAGAATTTTAGATGGATATAAGATGTTTTAATAGAAAATAGACATTATATTATCTTGTATTATTCAAAGATTTTTTAAAAACTAAATTATTAAAAGATAATGAAATATAATTTAAACAATTAAAAGATAATGAAATATAATGAAATATTTTTTTAAAAACCAAACAATTAAGAGAATGTAATATGTAATACAGTTACAATAAATTTCAATAAAATCGAAATCTAACCTAGATAATTTTTTCCATTAGATTACTTTTAAGAAATCAATTTTTAAATTTTAATAAACATTTTTAGTATTTATACTTTTAATAATTAATAAATGATATATAGTATTTTTGTATGATATTAAGCATTCATTTTAATCATTTTTAGTGTATAAATATTACATTTAGGTGTCATATGTATAAATTTCATAAACAGGGGCTTGGAGTGTACATGAGCGTAATGGTTTCTTATTCTTCAGTTAAAGAAAAAATGATTTTTCTTCTTCAGTTAATTTAACTGTAAAGGTGGTGGTGTAGAAAAGAATGAGAGAAAAAAAAAAGATGAGAGGAAAAGAAGGAGAGGGAGATGATTTTCGTAGATGATAGTTGGTGGTGTGGAAAAGAAGGAGAGAGAAAAAGAAGGAAAGAGAAAAAGAATGAGAGAGGTGGTGTGACAAATTAAAGAATGAGAGAGGTGATGTGACAAATTTTATTTTAGATATATTTTAATTGAAATGGCAAAGATGTAAATAATGAATCTGACAAAGGTCCCAAAGGATATTTAGACATAAGTTTACATGGGCAAATGCAGAAAGTTGTCCAATTGACTAATTTAAACTTGAGATCGCCCAATTCCTTAATTTCAAACTTGCGATTTGCCCAATTTGCCAATTTTTTCTAGTTTTATTGTTGAAAACCCATGAGTCCATGACTCAATAAACTTAACAACCAAAAAAAAAAGATAAAACAATAGTTTTACCAGAACACACACATAACACCAACAAGATATGATGGATCAGTTTATTTTTATTTCTGCGGTTGTGTTTGTTAATATATATATGGTTTTTTAACTATAAAGTATTCTCTCTAATACTTTTTTAGCAAAAAAAAAATATTCTCTCTAATACTGTGACGATGAGTTAAACATAAGAGCCACCACCCAACGTGGTGTGGTGTACAAACTGAACACATATTAAAATGTTTCTCTTGGTCGTCATGCCCCCAAAATCATATCTAAGTAATAAGTTTAATCAGTTGTTAACAGAATATTATAGTTTCTGTTAGTGTTTCAAAAAGAAAAAAGTTTCTGTATCAGTTGTTAACCAAATTTTATTGTTTCTGTTAGTGTTTCAAAAAAAAAAGTTTCTGTTAACAATTGTTATTGTCTGATTTCCCTCCAATTTGAACCGAGATTTTTAACGTGTCATCAAACGATTGGAGAAAGTAAGATATTTTGTTACTTTCCCTTCCTAAATTCGCGCTCCCTTCCTCCATACACTAACCAAATAAAGAACAACAACTTAATTTTGTTCTAATTTGTTTTTTTTTTACTAAGTTTAATTATTAAAAATAATCAAAGTTTTATTATCACTAATCAAATCAGCCAACATTCCATCACGTCTCCCTTTCTTTGCCTCGTTGTTTTCTCACCAGGTTGAACTTCCTCCACGCACGCTTCCAAGTTTTTTTTCCAAGAAATTTTCTTTCTGGAATTTTCTAGGTAAGGAAACAAATGATCGCTTTCATCAATATCTGTTATCTCCATGATCATATTTTGCTGATCACGACTTCATATTTTGCTAATCATATATGTTTTGACTTTCTTCTTTCAACTTTTTTTTCTTCTTCTTTCAACTTCAATCATCTCCTAGGTTGGTCTCTACGAGGTTATGTTTTATTTTTGCTAGCATTCTAGGAAGTTGCATGTGCTGTTTGATCGTCTCATATTTTGCTATTTTTGTCTTAACCATCCTCAATTCTTATGCCTGGACCCTGGAGATTGTTGTGTGATTCTTTTTCTTTTTGCTTTACGTGATGTTCGGTTAATGGTGGAAAAAAATTCATTATTTAACCATTAGATTATTGAAACGAATGTTACTGTGATCAAGCAGTAAAGCTTATTACAACGATGAATCTAAAGAGTGTTGTGTCTGAAATAGTTATTGAACATATCTCGTGACATTTGATCATGTTGCTTGTGGAAAAAGAAAAGAAAACTAGACTGGCTATCTAGGGTTTCTTCTAGCTTCTTCCTTTACGTGTGTTTTCTTCTAATCTTGTATGGACTTGGTCTAACTCTAAGTGTTTTTCTTGTTGTTGAATCATACATGTCTCAGGAGTTGTTGCTAAAGGAATGAAACAGTTTCCATAAGTTTGCGTTTTCGACCTCAGACGCATAGATGAATTCTGTGCGTGATCAATCAGGGAGCCCTTATGGAGAAACGACAACTCCTCGTAGTCCCTTCTCTCCCTTCTCTCCATTATCTATTGGAGACGAAAGGCATAGAAACCTTGCAGATTCCAAAAGAGATACAGCTACCACTCCTCGTAGTCCTTTCTCTCCTTTTTCTCCATTATCTGTAGATAAAAGTCTCGCTGAGTCCAAGTTCCAGCAAGCCCTCGCCAGTTCAGGCGCATTAGGTACTCAAAACTCTTTATGTCTCAATTCAATACCTAACATGTGTAATATATGTATTAGTGTCTCTCTGTGTAATCTTGTCTTCTGTTTCACGGCAGATCCATTATCCCCTGGATCACACCATGGAGGACACAAGTTCCATGAGGTTTTCCAAATGAAACAGGGCCGTTATGATCTTCAAGCCTCAAAGATCTCTGAAATGATGAAATCAAGTAGCTTAGATGTATCCCCTCTGCCTTTTTTGATGAACTTTCCTTGGACTTATTTGTTTTTGAAACGTCGTCTTTACAATGTTCTTGGCTTATGTTTGATGCAGAACGCTCCTACGCAGTCACTGCTAAGCGTTGTGAATGGGATTCTTGATGAAAGTATTGAAAGAAAGAACGGTGAAATCCCTCCGGTAATATTTTGAATGTTAACAACTCTGATCATCATAGATTCATAATGTATTGATGCCTTGACAAAATCTGATGATGATGATGATGATGATCAGCGTGTGGCGTGCTTGTTGAGAAAAGTCGTGCAAGAGATTGAGCGACGTATATCAACTCAAGCTGAACATCTAAGAACGGTATGGTTTTTAATTTCTTGATATAAACTTTTTCAGTTTCTAGTTTTTTTTTTTTTATATATTGAGTAATTTCTATTTGTGTTAACGTGCAGCAAAACAATATATTCAAAGCTCGTGAGGAGAAATACCAGTCGAGGATCAACGTCCTTGAAGCTTTAGCATCAGGAAGTGGTGAAGAAAATGAGGTAATGTATCATTTGTTAACGAGTTTAGTTGCCTAGGTATCTTGTCACATAAAACTCGTTTTTTTTGGGCAGATTGCTACACAACAACTTCGACAAATGAAGGTAACTTTGTACTTCTAAGTTGCTTTGTGAACTGAGTTTATTAGTCATGGCCTCATGGGATTGGTTCTGTATGATAGACAGAGAAGTCAAACTGGGAAGAGAAGAAGAAAAACGAAGAAGAGGATATGCATAAGCTGTTAAAAGAAAATGATAAATACAATCTCGAGATCTCTGCATTGAAACAAGAACTAGAGACAACTAAAAGAGAACATGAACAACAATGCTCGCAGATTGAAAGCCAAACAATGGTCGGTACATAAAGAACTGACTTTAGTAGAAGTGTTCTGTTTTATTGGCCTGACATGTTATTATTACCTTCTGTATGATAGACACAAAAAGCAAAGTGGGAGGAACAGTGTAGAAACGAAGAAGAGGATATGGCCAAGCTAACCAAAGAAAACGATCAATTCAACCTGGACATTTCAGCTTTAAGACAAGAACTTGAGAAAACTAAGAAAGCATATGAGCAGCAATGCTCGCAAATGGAAAGCCAGACGATGTTGGCAACAACAGGACTTGAGAGCAGGCTGAAGGAGCTTGAGCAAGAGAGAAAAGAGGCAAACACTGCAAAAACTTCCCTTGAGGTAAAGGTCAAGGAGCTCGAGAAAATGGGAGAAGAAGCACATAGTGCTAAAGAAGGTCTTGAGGAAAAGATAAAAGAGCTTCAACAAATGGAGAAAGAAACAAAAAATGCCAATTCAAGCCTTGAAAGAAAGATTCAAGAGCTTGAACAGAATCTTGTAAACTGGAAGAACAGAGTGAAAGAAATGGAGGAAAGATCTGAGTCCAAACTACAAAGTTGGAGTCAGAAAGAAGTTTCATATAGAAGTTTTATCAATCACCAGTCTCAGGCACTACAGGTATATATATGGTTATGCTTAGAACAAACAAGTTACAATATATATTTGGTTAATTCTACTGAATTACAGGAGTTGAGGTTTTATTCAAGATCCATCAAGCAAGAGATTCTGAATGTTCAAGAGAACTATTCAGAACAGTTCAGCCTGTTAGGTGAGTGAATGTTCTAACCAATGCATCTGTAGTCTTGAACAAAACTTCATGACAAGTAGTGAATTAATGATCATAAATCAAACTATGTCTCTACAGGAAAGAAACTGATTGAACTAAGCAATGCTGCTGAAAACTATCATGCTGTACTAACCGAAAACCGGAAACTTTTCAACGAGCTTCAGGAGCTAAAAGGTACTGAGGCTCATGATAACTATTGTAAACTGTCAAATTTTATGCAGCCTAAAACTTCTTTACTTGTGAGTTCCAGGAAACATCAGAGTGTTTTGCAGAGTTAGACCTTTCCTTCCTGGACAAGGTGCACCAGACACAGTGGTTGAGCACGTTGGTGAGGATGGAGAACTGGTAGTAACCAATCCCACTAGACCTGGGAAAGACGGTCTTCGCCAGTTTAGGTTTAATAAAGTTTATAGTACAAATGCTACTCAAGGTGTTCATCTCATACCTGCTCTGTTTCTGTTCTCCTAAAACATTTATTTCATGATCATTTTATGTTTTATTATGTTCCATTTCGAAACATCGAAGTTTATTTTTGATTTTTTTGGATCTTTGCAGCTGAGGTTTTTTCAGACATAAAACCACTGGTTCGGTCAGTGCTTGATGGGTTCAATGTTTGTATATTCGCATATGGTCAGACAGGATCAGGGAAAACTTATACAATGGTATGTATGTATGTCTTCAATGTTATTTTCTTGGTCATCTTTTGAAATTCATATAGGAACATGAATAACACGATTATTTACCTTTCATTCTTGTTCTTTCAGACTGGTCCAGATGGAGCAAGTGAAGAGGATTGGGGAGTTAACTATCGTGCACTCAATGATCTCTTTAAAATATCTCAATCCAGAAAGGGAAACATAAACTATGAAGTTGGGGTGCAAATGGTGGAGATATACAATGAACAAGTCCTAGATTTGCTCTCTGATGACATTTCTCAAAAGAAATATCCTTTACTTTCAAGTTCTTGTTCTATATATACTCTCTTTCTTTCATTACTAGTTTTTTTTTGGTTTACCTTGACATTACACACACTAGGGATCCTGTCCACAACTTCACAAAATGGTATAGCTGTGCCTGATGCAAGCATGTATCCTGTGACATCGACCTCAGATGTGATTACATTGATGGACATTGGACTACAGAATCGTTCCGTTGGTGCTACTGCCATGAATGAACGAAGTAGTCGCTCTCACAGGTTCTTACTTCATGAAACAAAACATGTGTGTGTTTTAACGAGTCCTTTAAACTGAACTAGATGTTTTCTTATGCAGCATTGTCACTGTTCACGTCCGTGGTAAAGACATGAAGACTGGTTCTGTGTTATACGGAAATCTTCATTTGGTGGATCTAGCAGGAAGTGAGAGAGTAGATCGCTCTGAAGTTAAAGGAGACAGACTTAGAGAAGCACAACATATAAATAAATCGCTTTCATCTCTTGGAGATGTGATATTCTCTCTTGCTTCAAAGAGTTCTCATATACCATACAGAAACAGCAAGCTAACACAATTACTCCAAAGCTCTCTTGGTTAGTTTATTAGTTAGTTAAATCATTTTACTGTTTTATGAGTTATATAAGAGCGAACTAATCATAAACATAACTATGTTTCTATGCCATGTTGGCACTATAGGAGGACGAGCAAAGACCTTAATGTTTGTGCAACTCAATCCTGATGCTACTTCATATTCAGAGTCAATGAGTACCTTAAAATTCGCAGAACGTGTCTCCGGAGTTGAACTTGGTGCTGCAAAGAGCAGTAAAGAAGGTAAAGATGCTCGAGACTTGATGGAACAGGTAAGTAAAACCACTTTCCCAACTCGTGTCCTTTCTCATCTTTCTTACCATTAGTAGTTACATGAAACATTTGTTTGTTTACAGGTAGCGTCCCTTAAGGACACAATAGCAAGGAAAGACGAAGAGATAGAGAGGCTTCTTTTGGTAAAGGACAGTCATCATCCTAATAGACTTCAGAAACCAATGGTGAGGAGAAAGAGCTTTGGACAAACCGATGATATGAACTCGGAAACTGGAGGATATTCATCACAATCAAGACACTCCGTTACTGACGGTGAGAGTTTATCTTCTTCGGTCGAAGGAGAGTACGAGGAGAGGTTGAGCGAGGCTACATCTGATGCTTCTTCTATTGGAACTCAAAGATCCACTGATGTTGCTAAAAGACCACCAAAAATCTCAGACAGGTTAAGAATCAAACTTTTGTTGTTGTTATGGTTCTTAAGAGATCTGTGTTTTTGCTTAAAACATTTGATAAAATTGCAGAGCTAAGTCAATGACTTCAAGGACAACAACGAGTGTAACGAGACCACTAGATAAACTTCGTAAAGTAGCTACAAGAACAACATCGACCGTTGCTAAGGTTACATCAGGGTTGTCGTCATCATCAAGTAAGCAAAAATGAGAAAACCTATACATATACTCTTTAGGTTACGGTTATGAAGATCAGATTAATTACAATGGTTTTCTCGTTTAATCGATATGCTTTACAGGCATTAAGAAGACAGGCAGTGCTTCTAGTTTGGCTAGTTTGGCCAAGTCTTCTAAACGGTGGGCGTAAACTACGTAACACTGCATGTTTCGTTTATGTTTCGTTCGGGAAACTTTACGTACGTTTTCTTCATATTTTTTTCTCATTTTCGTCTTATATATGACTTCGACTGGGACTACAAAATTTTTCCAAAATTTTATGTGATTTATGTAAAAACCTTGTAAATACATGAAACCTTATTACTTCAGTACAGGTTTTGTTTTTCACAACCAACGAAATAACTGATTACATTTTTCAGGGTATTATTGGTCAATCATGCATGGGTAATGATAGCATATTGCAGACTACTTTTACCAATCAGATGATTCTCCAAAAACTACAATCTATAATCCATTAGTTCCCTCCATAAGTATATGTATAGGTATAGCTAATTTTGTGATTCCTTGAGTGTATGAGTCACCTTATACCTAATAAAGGCTGAAATTTTATTTTCAAAAAGTTAAAAAGATACAAAACAAGAAAAGGAAAAGCAAAGTAAAAAAGAACTAAAGCAATCTACAGTATATCCCTATCTATTTATTCAAATTAAAACTTTATGGCTCTTTATTCGTAGTTTAGTCTAAAAGATCTCCTCCAATATGACGTGTAAAACCAAAGGATGTGGGTGGGGAAAGAATAAAGGGTATATTCACGTGAGTTGAAATAAAATAGTGGGGTCAATGTGGAGGAAAGAAAAGTGGAGTCGAATCTCTTTGAAACGCCTTTCCATCTTGAATAATTTTAACTTTGCTCATCTTCTCTTCACACCAATGTAACTTCTCTTCATTCATTTCTTTCATCCTCAACACTCTTGACACCACTTTCAAGTCAATTAATCCCATTAGTATCTCCATTTCCTCCTCTATGCTCAACTTTTTCTTCTTCACGTATTTTCCTCCTTTACGTATCTCTTTCAGCTTCATCTTTTTCTGTTCATAGATGCATATATTATACCACAAAATAGCATTAAGTTGTTAATATTAGACTAATTTACACAAAGTAGAACACATCATGTAATAATATATAAAATAAAACTAAAACGCTGATAATAATGTATTTTAGATATGCATGGTTATTGGTTAGTAAAAATAAAAGTTAAAACCAAATAATGGTAGTTTAGTGGTAACGACTTGGGGTAGGATGAAAATCTGCCAGTATTAATTAGTTCGTTTTCTGTTGTGAATAAATTTGTGGTTAATTGGCCTCGTTTAAAAGATCGAGACCATACTAGTCCTTGGTACTATTATCAAGAGAGATTAGTTGGAGTTCCCCTCCAGTCAACCAATAAAAAGTAGAAGTTGAGATATTGACCTTTGTGTTGACTTTCTTCACTAGAAGGACATGGGTTGGATCAACAGAGCCTCGTTTAGTTCTGCCAAAAAAGGCTTTGATGATCTTTTGACAAGGCTTCTCTTTATCAGCTTTGAGAAAGTTCATGAATGTTCTTATGCACTCCTCCATTATCATCAAGAACGCAGCTGACGTTATCCTCGACTTGAAACCCTCCTCTTCCTCTTCTTTCTCTTCGTTCTCCTCGTAATCTTAATCCACATAGTTAAAACCATTGAAGATTGTATCTCCGAGTATTAACAAACATACCCTTTAAAGAGTTACGTACCATGATATTCAGGAACAAGAAGCAATTTAGGAGCAAGAGTTCTCATTCGAGCATAAATCTCAGGTCTCCTTCCATTTTCATAAGGCTCGTTCTCGACGTATCTTTGTAATAGAATATGAAACGTACGGAACTGGTCCGCGATTGCTGCGGGACATCCGATCTCGTTGAAGCTGATTCGCTGTGTGGATGATCTTTTTCTCTCGAAGCTTTTGTAGTTCCAACTTAGAGCTTCCCATGTTATGCATATCTGTGCTACATAAGCTGATTCTAGCTCCACGTATGGATTTGGTCTTGGCCCGTTACTACTTGTGTTTTGTTGCTTTCTCTTGTGTACGTTTGATGATAACTTGTGAACTATCCTCTCCGAGATCGATCTAGGCTCCACCATGATTGACTTCAGCGTTTCTGTCAAAAATAAAATCGTTTTATAATTATAGAATGTTGATATCATGTCATCAAGCACTATAATTATGAAATTTGAAGAAAATTAAACAAAAAATTGAATCCATTTTTTTAATTATAAAATTGAGTTACATGTACTCTACTTATATTATGCATGTTTCCTTATAAATCATAACATAAAATTGACCTAAACCGAACTAAGTTTTCAGTGTTCTTTTCCTAAAAAGATATACATATATATATTTGATTGAAACCTGGATTTCATAAAACAACTTATAATTTTTTAGTCAAAAGAAAATCCGTATTGATCATTTTATCATGCATGATCCTGGTGAGAAAAGTTTACATGATGTTTCATTTTTTTTCTGAAGATTACATGATGTTTCTTGAATCATATCTATTATCATTATTTATAATATTTAGTGTTTTTTATTTTTTTAAATATTCATGGTGTTTCACCTGATTCTTGAAGCTTTTGAGCAGAGATCCTAGTGAGAAAAGTCATTTCTTCGTCGTACTTTTGGAACACGGTGTAAGATTCCCATTTTGGGCAGCTGCGACGAGAGGAAGAGGAAAAAGGATCGTCGGTTTTCACAGAGTTTCTCCATTCCGATGAGCTTTTTGACGTTGACCCATTCGTACATGACTCTCCAAATATCTCTCCTCTCTCTTCTTCTTCTTGCTCTAGTAGTTCCTCTGTTTTGATCTCTCTCGTTGCAAATCCCATTGGTGGATGTATCTCCACATCATCCTTCTTGATAACAAACTCTCCTGCAAATCATAATAACAAACAAATTGAAGTAAGTTTAGCTCAACTGGTTCAGTATATCAGTTAAAAAGAATTCAGTAAAAAAACTGGTTCAAGAGAACGTTGCAATACATGTACTATTTAAAAAAAAAAATACATGTACTATTTTAATTTCACGGTTTTAACAAATAACATAGATGAATGTCATTGGTGTTTATTCCGTGTATGTGCTATGAATCTTAGTTCAAAAGTGAAAAAGATAAACTAATAAAAATTAATACTATGCAATATATGTCATTTCATTTATCCTCGGTTCGTTTTTGAGTTGTATTGACGAATATCATGTGTATACTTTTTGTTATTACAAAAAATGTTTTCACAGAAGGCGTTAAGTGAATATATCTAATACGAATTAATAAATAAAATCTTCTAACAAAAAAAAATAAAAAATACCAATATCACCGGAAATAAAATTCCAATATAGAAGATGGCAAAAAAAAAATCCAATATAGAAACTCTTTTCCGAAAATTTTATATTTATTCAAAAATCAATGAAACCATGCTATTACTTGTAGAAAGAAAACAACTTTCGATCTGCATGTGAATAAAAATAAATAAAGAAAACATGTGAAGAGAAGTAATACCATTGTAGCTTTTGTCATTGAACACCAAACCACTTTGGAAATGAGAGGGACCACGAACACTTCTATCTGGTCGTTTACGAACCAAATCCTCAACGACGTCATATTCCGACACTCCTTCTATCTCTTCATCATCATCATAATCATAACGAACGTCATGAAGATCTTCAACGCCGTTGTCTTCCTCTTCTATTGATGATTCACTGCGATAAGGAGAAACATTAGCAGATGAAAAGTGTTCATCTGTGGTGGAAGAAATGTTGGAATCTTGATCATCTTCGTCTTCTTGTTCATGAGGTTGATGAACATTCGTATACTCCTCCCTGTGTCGATTGTTTGCAACACTTTTGTAGTTATTATTGTAAAACACTAAAGACTCTCCATCGTCTTCTATATCAGCTATCAAATGATTCTGTTTTTGATCTCTAGTTATCACGTGGTAACTTGTATTACAAGACATCTTGAACTCTTCCCCTTCTTCTTCTTCCTCCTCTTCCTCTCCTTCTTCATCGGAAAGCCACGCTGCCGAATCATATTCATCTTCATTCCTGCGTAATAAAGAAAGCTATTAGCATACTAAAATCAGAAAATAATTTAATAATATTGCATAGTTTAAAATATTTTCAATATTCATACTTATGTATGTATGTGTATGATAGAGTAAAGTAAGCATAAGCCTATTATATATATAGCGACCTTTGGAGGAGAGGGTAGCCACCGATGAAGTGGAAGAACTTGAGGAGGAGCGAGACGGCGGAGTATAAAAGGAGGAGGAGGAGAAAGGAGGAGGTTGAGACATTGATGAAGAGGCTTCGTAGTGCTTCTTCATTTGTATAACATTGCATTTTAACTATATCTCTTTTCTCTCTTTCTTTATCTTTTTTATCTTTCTTCTTCCTATCAAATGGAGAGAGAGAGAGAGAGAGACCTCAGCTCCAAAATCAAAAGCAAGGTTTGTGGTTTACCCAAAAAAATATTTAAAAGTGGTTGAGTTGAGTGCTTCGCTCTTTCTTTTTTTCTCTACCTTTTTCATATTAATATGAATCTTTTAAAAATATATGTATAATATTCTACACACATAATTTCCTTAAAGACAAAATTATACGCCTACTCATTTCTTAACGGGCATGCTAAAATTATACCAAGTGCCTAGTTTAAGGATATCTCCCTCACTTCGTATCGTATTACTAGATAAAAAAATAGTTCGGATTTCGGAATTATAGCTTTGATTGGAAATCTAGCAATTGCTGAAAAATGAAATGATTATGTGATTTATGAGTTCTTACCAATCCTACATTTCGGTATAATCGGTATTTCTATTCAACGACTATATCAGGCTGTGAATTTTATGATAAAACATGTTCTTTTCTAGTTCATTGTTCTACTTACATCTTTTACATTTTTTTTCTTCTAATTTTCTTATATAAACCTGTCTTACTCAGTATGCTATATATATTATTTATTTATTTCTTTATATATTTTCACATATATCCATATACAAATAAATATCAATCTATGATCATTGAATACAAAAGATTAGATAAAACATGATCTATGATTTGTTGAAATTGGTAGCTTTAAATAAATAAAATTCTTAAATTGGCAGAACATGGTGGGGGTGAATGTATTGAAGAGATCGATTTTTACCTGAAAGAATAAAGATAAAGTCGATGACGTATACCGACTTACTAAAGGCAAGAATCCTATCAATATTGTGTATATTATAAGATCAAATAAATAAATTATCGCGTAAGAAAACTATGGATGGAAACAAAAATAAAAAGAAGAAATCTGCAACAAGAAAGTGAAGAGGCCAAAACCGTGTCACACGCTTTGTAATTGTATGAGCTTGTGTTTAGGCTTTTGCTTTTCCAAAAGAGATATTTATATTACAGATCTATAGATAAGTGCATGTTACGTGTTGAATTAACATGGTACACTACACATAAAGCACGTCGAATAAATTTCATATATTTAATGTGCATATCAATGCATGTCTATATATTTTAGATATGTAATGCTAAAATCATTGAGAACCTACAAAAATATAAGTAAAGCAAAAATTAGAAAAGACTCAAGCTAGTATAAAAATATCATTAACCTGGTTAATGATATTGAAAATATATGTAGACTCGAACAGATTCAGGCATGTAGATAGATAAAAGTATAAAACTGATTCAGAACTAGATTTGGTCTTATACCGTTTGTATAAGATAAATAATTACGAGTTTAGTAGAATCATCATTAGAAAGTTATATTTTTATGTTTTCTCAAAAAAAAAAAAGTTATATTTTTATATACATCTGAAATTATTACAAATAATTTTAATTTAATCATATTTTTAAGTAAAACACTAATCTTAGCCTTAGATATAATATAATCAAACAAGATAAAAAAAATAGTGGTATTATTATGGTATTTTTATTTATTAAAAAAACAATACAAATTATGGTCGATTTTTCTTATCGGGCCAAGAATAATTCATGGGCCAACTCTAAACGAGTAAAACAAAGCGGCTCAGTTTAATACTACAAAAAGCCCATATGTGCGAGGCCCAGGCTTGTTTTCACGAACCGTTGTGTTAAAACGCACGAGGCACCACTCAAAGTTGCGATTACCGACGACGACGACGACGACGACGACAATGGCGGGAAAGCAAATGGGCGGAGACGGCGTCTTACCAGCGAATCTCGCCGGAATGACAAAAAGTCAGCTCTACGGTATCATGTCTCAAATGAAGGTTGTCTTCTCTCAATCGGCTACATCTCTTTCTCTCGAGTTGTAACATTAATGTTTTCGATGGAATTGAATCTGATGACTGCAGGCGCTGATTGATCAAAACCATGAACAAGCGAGAGAGATTCTGATTCAGAACCCGGTTTTGACCAAGGCTCTTTTCCAGGTTTTGATTCCAAAGCTTCATACTTTTAACTGTTTTGTTTTTGGAATAATTCTAGGTTTAGCTTTGTTGTATCTGAGCACCAGTCTGGTTTAAAAAGTTAGGGTTTTTGTACAATGTTAGGCACAAATCATGCTCGGAATGGTTCAGCCTCCTCAAGTGGTGGTATTTGCTTTGGACCTTTTAAGAACAATTCTCTTTCTAGTTTTCATTACATTAACAACTCTGTTCATCTAGGTTCCCAAAGTTGAGCCTCAAGTCGCTCCACAACCGCCAAAGCCAAGCGCTCAAGCTCATACGTCTTCTCTTCAAGAGGCAGCTGCTCAGCCACAAGCCCCGATTAGAAAACACACACTGCAACAGCCAATGCCTATGCCTCCTCCTCCTCCTCCTCCTCCTCCACCTTCTGTTTCTGCTACCAATAGTGCTCCGTTGCAGCAGCCTCGTTTCTCACATCCCCAGCGTCTGAATCCTGCTGGCACTTCTTTGTCTCATCCACAGTCTTCTCAAGTCCAAAACGCGCCTCCCCCGGCTCCTCATCATCATCCAACATCCCAACCACAGTCTTTTCATCATCTTGATACACCAGCCTCCTCGGCTCAGTTGCAGCAACCACAACAGCAACCAATGCACTCAGTTGGGGGTCCTCGTTTACCTCAGCATCAGCCTAGACCATATCATCATCAGTTCGGACCATCCCAGACTGGTCCCCCCAACGCTGGGTTTCAGCACCATGGCGCACCTCCTCAGCATCAGTCTCAACCCATGTTTCATGTATGTCAAGATATATATATATATATTAAGCAGCTACTATCGTTTTTCTATTGTTTCCATCATTGTTGTTTATGTTTTTGACTGACTAGATCTTCTTATTTGAACCAATTCATAGTCTGGCAACAGACTCCCAGCTTCTGGTGGACCTCAATTCCCTCAGGGACAGCCACATCTCGTTAGCCAGCCACCATATCAGGTACTTATACTCTTTACTTTACTGTCTTTATACAATTAGGCGATATGTTTCGTGGTTTTACAGATTAACGATGCAATCATGCTGCTTTAATCTTTGTGCTCCGTCAATCGTCCTTTCTTGACTATTCTTTCCAACATTTTCACTGTTCTTAGTCTGATATGTGTAATTTTATCTTCCAGCAATATTTCTTCTCATCTGCTTGTATCTTGTCTTTTGTTTCAGGGCGGAGGTCAATTTCGTGGGGACTACAATAATAACCAATTAGGAGGTCCGACGGCTGCAGATAGAGGTCCTTCTTGGATGGCTGGCCAATCAGAGAGCTCAAGCATTACTCATCTCCCAGGCTTAGGACCGGTGCCTTCACCAAGCCAAGATGGACCTAGAGGTGGTCCACCACCTCCCCCTGCTCCGGTAATGAGTTTGTACTAGTATCATTTTAAGACCCTCAAATCAATATTCCCTTACAGTAGACGCTGTAGTTGTATGTTCTAAGTGTGACATTTGCTGATCACAGATCAAAGAGGCTTGTGTTCTTTCTGTTGATGATTGTGTTTTTTCCTATTTGTTCAGATATCTGCAGAGATGGAGAAGGCATTGCTTCAACAAGTGATGAGCCTGACCCCAGAGCAGATCAATTTGCTGCCACCAGAACAGAGAAACCAAGTCCTTCAGCTCCAACAGATTCTCCGACAGTGAAGCTCATCGACACAATCGCTTGGTCTCCATGTTATAGCTTAGAAGAGACATGCTTGGGGTTTGAATGTAAGGTCCGAGTCGAGTTTGCGATCATTTGTAGAAAAGGAAAAGAAGTAGCTAATGTATTTTCTATGTATCACTGAATGCTTTTGGTCAATAGCCCGTGGAGAAAACTATGTGTTCTTCACTTTGATGTTTTATGTTCGGTGACAACTTTCTTCTGACTTTCAAAGTTTCCAAGTCTTGTTTACAGTTTTGTTCAGACTTTCAAGTCTTATTGACAGAATAATAACTTTAGAAAAATAACTCTTTAGTGTGAACTTCTACTTGACACCAAACAAAACAAAAACAGAAAAACAAATCTAAAAATAAAACATGTATTGTGTAAGCATGTCTTGGTGTTAACACTGTTATCACACTTGCTCTGGTAGATATGTTAAAATATTAGAAAAGTGTAAAGATTATGTAAAAGTGGGATTTGAAGATCGTGTGGGTTAAGTCTTAAGAGTGAAGGCTTAAGACTAGAATCGACTTCAGAGATTTGAGGAGCTAACAACTCTTCCACATTCAACTTGGGCCACTTCCAAAATGTTGGTGGTTGGTGGTTCCCACAATGTTTTTGGATCCTTGAACTTGCCCATCTTTGTTTTCTGCCACCAAATGATGTGATCGCCAATTCTATTTATAGATTTTTTCCTTTTTTTTTTGAAAAAGGGCTTTAGATTTTCCTTTTTGGTCCCAAATGTTTATTTGTTTCCCAAAATCATCCTTTGGGACAGTATATTGGATTATAATTTGTATAGTTGCTTAATATAATGAAACTTTAGTTTAGTATTTAAATGATGGAAGAGAATCTCTACGATCTCATAATAAACTTTTATACAATTAAGAAATTTTTATTCTTCTATATATGTATCATTTTCAACATGGCTAATAGCCAGGTAGAACAAGAAACAATCATCCACTAACTAATCAATTGAACTATTAAAATTAGGTATTTTAATGTTTTATATAAAATATATGCAATAAGATCGAGAATGAATAGGAAGACCCACACATTTTCTTTTAGGGCAAGCAATGGTCCATTTCAAGCTGTCCTCCTCCCTCGTTTCATGGATGCATGCATTGCATCTATGCTCTTTTTTGTTATTGTTATATAATAATGACTTTTTACATATTTTATGTTCAAGTTTATCTAGTACTTTCAATTAGTTTTTTCTCAAACTAAACCAAAAGTCATCGTTAAAGCCCTAAACTAAGGCACATCCAATTTGAGAGCAACACATGCAATGGACTCCACTCTCATATTTTGAGGCTCTCTTTACATTTTTTCACTATTTATGACTACTTATCCAACTGAAATAGAGGAAAACTGATACTAGTATAATAAACAAAACAATGTATTAGAAGTAATGCATGTAGGATTATACGAAGTAATGTGAAACATGTAAAACATAAATGAACGTATTCCACAACCGTCTTATAATTTCTTTTTATGTATTTTCTGTTAAAATGAGGATGATAAGAGTGAAACTACTAGAAAATAAAAATACCTTAAAAAGGTATTTATTTACCTATATCTTCCAAGTCTTTTTTTTATTTGACGTTTTCAGATTAAGTATACAAATTTAAAACAATTTTTATAAATAAAGCCATTACTTATTATCTATGTAAATACAATCAATGAATACTAAAAGATTATAAAATACAAATCATAAAAGGTCATCATAACATAATTAGTTAATATATTTTACACTAAAATTTAAAATATTATATAATTTGAAATATTATTTGTAAAACGTCAAATACAAATATATATTATTTTAAGGTGATTAAAAAACTTCATTTACAACTCACACTCTTACATATTTGAACTGGGATTTTAACAGAACAACGACACTAACTGTAGTAGCATACAATTTCCGACATGCTTAAAAAGTAGTAATAAGAATCCAAAATTTTTTGAACAGAAATAAATATCTAAATTTTCTGTTCTTCCCAGTCATGCATATGATGAATAGGGAACATTCATCAGATTCTATGAACTATGAACCGTCACTCATGCAATTATTTATTTCAATGAATATGAAATTTTGTTTTGTCAATCAATGAATTAAAATTAAAGCTATGTTTATATAATTACAGAGTCCACAAATTAAAATGAAGAAAATATATTTGGTTGCTCCACGATTAAACACGTTCCTTCGAAATCCACAATCACATAGTCTTCTACAGACGGCGTTATAAGACCTCTCTTTGTCTTTGTGTATCGTTCTGGAGACACACAGCATATGATTCATATCTTTCTATAGATAGCAACAACTTAGGGGTAGTTTCGTCAACTCCCTCAGGTACAAATCCAGTTGGTGTTCAAGATTATCATCTGTGCTTGTCTTTATTTGACCCCGAGTCAATCAACTGCTAATTTTAAGGGGAGGGGCTCCCCTTAATCTACACTGTGCATTTGTTAAATTTCTGTCTTATCCATTTGTCATGATTCCTAAGAGCATCTTTATAGATATAACTCTAAAAATGACTCTTAAACATTTTTTTTATCCGATTAAAAAAAAAGAAAAAAAAAGAAATATAACCAATCTCAGAAAAAAATAGAGAGATGGAACCCGTAAAAAGCTTAAGAGTTACTTCTTGCATAAAAGGAGAGAGAGAAAAGTTTTAACAAAAAAATGGACTCATACGGTTAAAAATATCTTAAGAGTTATACCTATAAAGATGCTCTAACACTATACTTTTGATTACTCGTTTCAGACGTTACAGAATTCGCCAAGGCGGTGGCTAATTACTTTATAAATTGTGATTTCATTTTTTTTTGCTTTTATTGATGATGTTCCATGTCTCTGTTTATAAATTAATAACTCGAAAGTCCTGTATAAAGTCTCATACATTTCTAAATTTGAGATAAGATTACAAAATTCGTTATACGGATTTGGGTTCCAATAATTGTATTAACAAGTGTACTAACCCAAGTCATTATATTGCATGTAATAATCTACTTTTTTGGACAACACAGCAGTCTACTATATATATATAATTCATCCTAATATATAAACATTAATATTTAGGCAAAAAGAAGATAAGATTCTTTTATCTTCATGAATCATGAACCAACTAAAACGAGAAGTAAGATATCAAATATGAAATGTAAGATATTACAAATTTTGTCAATAGAAAATAGTAAGATATAAAAGGATTTACAGTTGTAGAAGTAAATAATTTATGGCATCTCCAACTCATGTTTCATTTTTGGAGTTACACAACTTCGTATTTAATGTTTTAATGAGTTATTCTCTAATGATTAAATATTAAATTAAAGTTTTCATTATAATCATAATTAATTTACTTATACACTTTTCAATAACTAGTATAAACATATTACGACAAATTTAATCAATAAAATATTAAGTAATAAAATCGCATAAACAATAATAAAAACAAATAAAATTTTACAACTTATTACTTTGTATTAAATATGGTCAATGTAATACTAGTGTTGTGTAATTTTTATGCTAAGATTATGTAATGTTTGTATTAATATATTAATTTTAAAAAATATTTATATAGGTTTGTTTTCTGAAAAATTAAATTTATATAAATCTATATCAAAATATGTAAGATATAAAATTCAATTGACTAAAGTGATAAAATTAGAATTATTAGAAATTTATGTGATATATAATTATGGGCCCCATTTTATATAGATTTAAATGTAATCTATTCTATTAAAACACAAGTATGACTAATTGATAATTTTTTGTCCAATTATTTATAACCCACTTTTAAATTAATGAACTGCCATAATCTGACGTAAAAAAAAAACTGTCATTATCAATAGGGTGACTTGGTACTTACAACTTCCTCTCCCCTTTAATTTTGGGATGCATTATTTTTAGAAAAAAAATTACGTATACAGTAACTATATATAACTAAGTAAAGAAATAACATTAGACTACAATCATTGACGGCAAGCAATTCATCTATTAGATGCTTAATTTTTTTTCTACACGTGCAGATGCTGAAACCAAAACAACTATGCATGTATTTTTATTTTTATTTTGATAAAAACCACTATGCATGCTACCATTTTCCTTCTTAATATTAATAAAAACTAAATTTTCCACTTTACAAACCTAAGAATATATATATGTAAATGGATATCATTTTTGCCTCTCTTTTTCCCTTATACAATTGGTCATGTACCATAAAATATAAACCCTTATAAAGGTTAAAATTAATGCTCGACATTAAAAATACATTTTTGTTGGCATATATTTTTGTGTTTTTCGTTAATGGGTGTTTAAATAAAAATTATTTTTAGAATCTTAACCTTTTATTTGATTAGTATAACACATTATTTTATATAATTATGTATACAGCTACATTGTTGACATATCTTTCTACAATGATATGCTAATTATTCCTCATAATATCAGTTAAGAAGTATAAAAATTAATTATTATATTATAGACACTTTATATTTGTGAAGAAATACAAAATAAAAAACTTATAGTAATTTCACTTTTTATTTTCACCCCTAATATTTCGAGAGAAAATATATATTATTTTCACAGACTATTACAGTATAATATATATTCAGTTACAATAAACTTTGATATATTTTCTCAAAAAAATATTGATCACACTACAACAACATAACTTATATCTCAGCCCAAGAGAATTTATTCAGCTATAAATTAATTTATTCAAATTTTAAATATTTTATACATACATTAAGTTTATCAATTAACAAAGCATTCTCGATAGAAAAGATATATATTCATATAAACTCATTTAGTCTCACGGGTTTTAAGTAGGTTATTCGATTAAAAATATTTATTAAATGTGATTTTACTTAAAGTTAGTGAAAAATTATTAACCCATTTACACACACATATATATATTATTTAACAGAATATGTTAAAAATCAAAATTTTCAAACATTTTTCAAAAAAATTGTTCGGTTTTCGGTCCGGGTTGGGTTTGATATTGGTTTCCAGATATAATAGTTTAAAAACCATTTGAATATGTTAGCAAGGTCTAATAGAGTATGAGATTTTGATTTTCGGGTCGATTAAGAATCGTTTTTTGTACATGTATTCTTGACTAATTATATTAGGTATCTACTAAGAAAATATAATATGTTGCGACCTTCATGAATAAAATTTAAAAATAATTTCTGAAATGGATAAGGTATAAGTGTATAGTTATTCAATTTAACATATTTAATATAGTTACCAAAAATTAAATTAAATTAATATTTAACAAAAATATGATTAAAAGAAAAATATATATACAAAAATTAAGTTTCTCGAAACAATTTAAACAAAAAATATACCCGCCCTTGAAAGGGCGGGTCAGAATCTAGTAAGAGTATAAACTTCAAGTATTATAGTTTGAATATTTAAAGTATGGGTTAAAGTGTAGTAAACCTTTTATATTTGATGGTATAAGGTATGGGTTGGAGACTTATACTACACAACAATTAATTCAAAAATAGATCGTCGCTGATGTTATACTAACTTAAACAACTCAAAAATTAACCTTCGTTCAGTTTACAAAAAAAAAATTAACCTTCGTATCCAATATCATATATTAAACTAACCCTACTTAGATATGTCTGATATTTTTCTTGACTAAACAATAAGAGACGATTAACCCCGATTTTTTAACCAGAGTTTTTAACTCATGATTTGATATTTTTTTAAATATATTTTTCGGCTAAGAAACGGATAAGAGACGGCTCTTATCTCTTATTTAAAAGACAATTCTTAACTTTTCTTAGTTAAAATTTAAAAAAAAACACTATTTTTTAGCTGAAACTAAGAACTCCAGTTAAGATATTGAGGTTAATCATGTTCTAAGGAAACAAAATTCCTAATGACTCAAAAAGATAACATTCCTAATGACTCACGACTGATAATTCATGCCCATTCTCTAAAAGTGTGCTGAGGTATATACTAATTTTAAAACGCTTATAAACCAATCATACTGCAAAACCATAGTGGTTGGATCTGATTAAACTTTATGGCTGTTACAATCTTTTTAATATATTTTACTTTTGTACTCTAAACCACAATGTAACATTTTAAAGCATTAGAATTTTTTTTTTGATAAAAAAGGATAAGATTTTCTCTTTTCCTGATCTATATTATAAAAGCCATATAGAACATGCAGCACAGTCTTTGAGTTTCAGAAGGCTTGAGGCAAAATAAGAAAAACTAGGCTGCCTCCAATGGTTCGATCCTAGGCCCCTTACTATATAATGTTATGTAAACCACTACATTAAAGACATTCTACTGGAATCAAAGCCGATACGTGTTAATCACATGGATGGCTGGAAGCCAATACTTCTTCGGCTTCCCCTCAAGGCCAGCACTGATAACATGACATCTAAAACCTACAGTTTTTAAACTTGTAGTATAAGTTAGTGTTCAAGTAGTATAAGTTAGTGTTCAAGTACAAAACAAGGAAAACGTAGATATATTAGTAAATAATACCAATTCAATACCGAAAACTTGTCCTGTTAGTCTGTTAGAAACTTTAAAAAATCTATATAGAACATGTGTCACTGCCCAATTGAATTGAAATGCAGTCTCTATGCAATAAATTTATAATGTCGACATTACACAGTATACATATCATCATTTGCATCCAAATTATTGAAATCAATCTCTTAAGTATTTTTTATCCAAAAGAGGATAACTTATAAGAAGACAACAAAAGGGAGAGAAAAAACAAAAGTCAAAGGGTCCATGATGATGAATGGAAGACAGTATTCCCATCCCTCCCTTGCCCCATCTCTACTGCCTCACGTGCCTTTGCCTTCTGCAAATATTAATTATTCAAATATTAAAATTCAATTTACCCCTATATTTTAACCACATACTACAAAAATAAAGAAGTTACTAGACGAATTTAATTAAAAACTCGAGATTCTGTACCTGCATGGAATCAACAGCATCAGCCTCTGAGTTAAAGTCATAGTAAGAACTTGCTGCTGTAAGCTTCATAGATAAAAACTGATTTCACATCAAGAAGAAAAAACACGCATTAGTAGGTATTCAAACGAATGGAGTTAAGATAATTACGAAAAATGTCATAATCATTATACCTCGACTTGATTTTGTAACGACTGGACGTAATTGATTATCTCATCCAACATCGTGGCCATTCCCATTGCCTGTATCACCAAACATATAATTAGTAAAAAGTTAAGCCAATAAATTTTTATAGTCGAAATAAATTAAAATAGTTTGGTTTAAATTTCTCACAATCACCTTGTAACACCCGGGGACAATATCTTGCAAGCATTTCAATCTCTCGTTTATTTTCCCTCGTCTAACCTGAAATTCAATAAATATATAAAGTCTCTTTATTCATAATTTTCACTAATTATACAATTTACGGTTAAACAGTTTCGAGTTATTAATTTTTACCCGCTCTGCTAAGCTGTGGCTATCAGTGGCTTGACCTCTTTTGGCTCTAACATGAACAACTTCTCTCTCTTTCTCTTCGATATTCTTCGACCTTTTTCCTCTCCTTGACGAACTCTGATATTTTATTAAGAACAAAAAAAAAAGTTAGAACAAAGGAATTTGATAGTATAGTTGTGAAATTAGGGTTTCGAAGTTAGTTAAATACATTTTTGGTCCGAACATTTCCGTTAATGGAAACTTGAGCAGAAGAGGTTTGATCAGAAACACTGTTCTCCGACGTAGACATGGACGCCATTAGTGTTTTTCTCTTCTTGGTATCGACTCTTGAAGATGACTCATCATTTTTGTTGTGAATATTAGAAGGAACGAAAACCCCTTGATGAAAGTTATTCTCGGGAGATTTTCCGGGAAAATGGTCCGGTAACGGTTGATGCTGATGATGATGAAAGAGGAGAGATTCAAGAGAAGAAGAGAAAGGAGGAGCAAACATCGTTTGGAATTGATGAAGAGTGTTGTTGAGTTCTGCAAGTTGAGTTATGGGATCATCCACTGTGTATGTCTGGAGATCAGAAGAGAGATTCGCCATAACTTGAGTTTCTTTCTGTTTCTTTTTTTTTGCTAAATAAAAAAACTTGAATTTCAAATGTTTTTAAAGATATATTATTTTTTCTCAAAATGAAGAGTGGCTCGTTTCATTCGAGTAATTCCGTTTATATATAGCCACTATTTTTTCCTTTTTAGTTTTTTATATAATAATAATAATAATAATAATAATAATAATAAACAAATTGGACTTGTAATAGTGGATGGAAAAAATAAGATAAAAAGACAATAGTAGAAAATAAAGGGAAGGCCAATGAAATGAGAGTTATGGGGATGTTTTGTAATGGAGTGGGGTCGTTTAAAATTTATCAGGGGATATATCCAAATAGAGAAAGTGGGCCATTGTTTTGGTAACGGGACATATGAGCTCTGTTTAAGCAAATTCTCAAGGGGGAAGAACTTAAGACCTCAAAGTATTTCTATTTTAATTAGTAACTAGATTTTGATCCGCCCTCTAAGGGCAGGTATATTTTTTGTTGGAAAAATTATTTATGTAATAAAACTATGATTTTTGATAAATTATATATTTTAAAAATTTATGACTTATTTTTGTTATTTTAATATGACTAAATATTTGAAGACTCTAGATAATTCTAATCCGTAATATGATTTTATTTATTGAACCCGAAGTTCAACTTATTTTACACTGATTTTTTTTTAATTTAAATAAAATATTTTATATCTTCCACCCTCTCTGTATTGAAAAATTTATTTGTGCATTTAAAAATATTTTCTTTAATTTTATTAAATTTAGTTTATGTGATTTAGTTTTTATTTTCAATGAAACTATTTTTTAAAAAGTTGAGATAATTTAGACCCGTATTATGATTTTGTTGATTTAATCATCTGTTATTTCAACTTGATTTTATTTTGAGGTTTCATTTATTAAATGCTTTCAAATAATTAATAACGTGAAAGATTTTTTAGAAAAATATGGCGTAAATATTTAAGAAAAAAAAATTTTAAAAATGGTAAGAAATTAAATATTAAATACTATTTAATATAATTGCAAAATAATGAATTTTTATTGGTTGCAAATACTGACGGCAAAAAAGTACATACAATATTTGTAATTAATTGGAAAAGTTAGGACCATATTCATAAGAAGTATTATGCTTTAATAGTATAGATGCTCATGCCTAACTGATTTTATAAATTGATAAAAAGATTGTTTATTTTGTAAAATAATTATATTAAATGAAAAATTAAGTGACAATAAATGTAACACATTTCTATTTTTATTTAAGTTATTATTTTATTCATAAAAACATGGCTTTGAATAATTTTTTTGATTACGTTATTTTCCACCGGTTGAAACTAAAATAATTTTATTTATTGAACCCGAAGTTAAACTTATTTTAAACTGATTTTTTTTTAATTTAAATAAAATATTTTATATCTTCAACACTCTCTGTATTGAAAAAATTATTTGTGCGTTTTAAAACATTTTCTATAATTTTATTAAATTTAGTTTATGTGTTTTAGTTATTATTACAAATTTAACTATTTTTTAAGAAGTTGAGATAATCTAGATCCGTATTATGATTTTGTTGATTTGATCATTTGTTATTTCAACTTGATTTTATTTTAAAGTTTTATTTAATAAATGCTTTCAAATAATTAATAACGTGAAAGATTTTTGGAAAGCTATGGCGTAAATATTTAAGAAATATTTTTTTAAAAAAATGGTAAGAACTGAATTATTAGATATTCTTTAATGTAATTGCAAAATAATGACTTTTTATTGGTTGCAAATACTGCAGGCGAAAAGGTACATACAATATTGGTAATTAATTGGAAAAGTCAGGACCATATTCATAAGAAGTATTATGCTTTAATAGTATAGATGTTCATGCCTAACTGATTTTATAAACTGATAAAAGACTGTTTATTTAGTAAAATAATTATATTAAATGAAAAATTAAGTGACAATAAATGTAACATAGTTTTATTTTTTTTATTTAAGTTATTATTTTATTCATAAAACATGGCTTTGAATAATGTTTTTGATTACGTTATTTTCCACCGTTGAAACTAAAATATATTTTTTTACTAAATTGAACATTTAACCATATATAAAACTTAGTTATTTACATTTTTGATTTTATAATTGGCACAAAATCTATATTGATTAACTAATAAATAAAAATCTGCACTATTATTATTATGGTAATATAATTAATGATGTGTATTAACGTTAAGGTAATATAATTAATAAAATTATTAAACTAATGAAATATGGAAATACAATTAATGTAATACTACTATTCATGTTTCCAAACAACTTTCATTTAGAATACTATACTTGTTTTCAAACATCTCCAAAATGTACTTGAACTTTAATAATATATATTTAATAATATAGATGGATACTGAACTAGTTATGTTATTGTGTTTAGTCATTGGTATCCAAGTTCCAAAGTCTTCTGTTTAGCTACGTACGTTAATCAGTTTCTTTTAACGGCTGAGTGAACACGTTTTTCTTCATGATTTTTACTTTGGAGTTAGGTTCCTATCTTGTAGCTAGTTTTGACTTTGAGCAATGCTAATTGCTAGTGTAGCTACAAACGGTAACGGACATAGCAAAAATGTCAACAACGTGCGGGAAAAAGCAGTCATTGTTTTGAATGCATGTTTTGCCAAACCTTAACCCTTGAATTTTTTAACTTACGTACCAGATTAATAGAATGAGTCTTTTCCAAAAAGTTTTTTTTTTTTATTAAAATAAAAGAATCAAAGGTAAACTATGACTAATGCCAACGAACCCTACTTTATATAAGATCTTCAATGAATTTAATCAGTATCCTAACTCCTAAAAGGGCTCAACTAACCAAAAGCAACCCGGACGAGCTAATTCAACTGGTAACATCTCAGGCATTTGTCTAAGAAGTCACGAATTTGAGTCTCGGGGGTGGGGGAGGAAGGGGAGGGAGAAGTGTCCAAAACCCTAACAGGTACAGATAAAAGCTGGATCCGGGCCTAGGGGAATTAAGGCCGAATGCCCGAACTCATCCTGATTAATCAAAAAAAAAAAAACTAACCAAAAGCAGAAGACAAAGTAAAAGTCTTCTTTGATTTAAACACACAATTAACCTCAACAAATAAATTTAAATCTGACATAATACCGAAGAAAACAAAAACCAAATACAAGAAGTATATTACCACAATAAGACTCTACACAACATACTAATACTTAATGATGGGCGTGAGGAGATAATCAATTGATGTCTAACTCTATTTTGTTCGGCTTGGTAATTTAGTTATGTCAGTCCAACTATAAATTAAACTATACATAAGATCATTAGAATTAGAAGCTAATGTATTATCTAAATTTTATTAGGGCGATCTATATACACACCTGCACAAACATATGGCAGACCCAGTATTAGAAACCAATAAAAGGTAAACCACATCTACATGACTTGATAGTTTTGGTTTTAAAATGAATAAATTGATTAGAACTTTTAAACTATAGGTTGTTAGAATTGTTTACTTGTGAAACTTGACTTAGTTGCTATCATACATCTCAAAACAATATAGTTAAAATAATACCTTCAGTAGGTTAGTGCCAAAACTGTTCCTCTCTGGGAAGTTGCAATTGTGGTACTTAGCTAGTTTAAAACAGCTGCACTACTAATAAATTAAACTAACAGTATTGTTTTAAAGAAAACTATAAGATCCATAAACACATAATATATAGTTTAAAAATCCCCTCTTATGTAAATATATACACCGCACGTAAACAAGGGTGCATGCATTTATAGAATTTAAGATTCTTTTTTTCTTTTCAAAATCTAAGATTTATCTTCCTTCGGCAAAGGAAGACATGGAAATGGAAGTTCTCGAGTGCTCTTCGACGACGCTATTCGGTCCAGACGCTCCTCCTCCACTTCTTCTACTTTTAAAACTGTTTGGTTCGCTCCCGGTTAATCCAAAACCTTTTGAACCAGCACCGGTACTTGCATAGCCGCCTCCTCTACGACCTTGGAGTCCAGGACGACCAGGTTTAGGCATATCAAATGAATCGCTGGACAACATTTGATGAACCATGTTCATATCCGGTCTATTTGATGTGATTTGCTGGCAACAGAGTAACCCTATAATGAAACATGTGGCTGCTTCGTCGCGGTTGTATACTCCTGCTAGAGATTGATCCACCAATTCTAGAATTTTGCCTTCTTGGTACATCTTCCACGTCTGTATAGTCAGTCATACATATATTAAACTCCGGTTTGAGGTAATGACCGGTTAAGCAATTCACCGTGCTGATCAGCAGGACATAACATATTGGTATTAGGATTGATTCCTAATTCCCCTAGTATGGTATAATGAGATGAAAATCTAATATTAACTTGTGTAGGTTATGCAAAACCATAACAGAATTGGTCCTGAAATTTTGAAGGCCTAAAATAATTTATTTAAGATTTTAGTAAGAAGATTTTTGTCTAACAATTTGTGGACCTATGTTCATATATAATAATAACTCGAAAAATATAAAGATCCAAAGCTACTATTTCACTTAGCTATGTCGAAAGCAGACTATACATAACAGTTCATGCCTTCATGGTATGATTAGAACTTACATAGCTCAAGAGATCGGCCATTTCCGGTCCAAGACGATGATTTTGGTTCTTTCTTCCACTTACTATCTCCAAAACCAAGACTCCAAAGCTGAAAACATCTGATTTGACCGATAATAGACCGTGTAAGGCATATTCAGGAGCCATGTAACCACTGCACATGAACACACTCACATAAGCTCAACTAATGATGCATACATATGACAACATTCACATTTATTTCAGGTACTAGAGATTGTGGTGTACTCACTAGGTACCAGAGATTCTAAAGGTATTAGTATGAGTGCCATCGCCTGGGAATAACCGCGCCAAACCGAAATCCGAGATTTTCGGGTTCAAGTCATTGTCTAGAAGAATGTTGCTAGCTTTTATATCTCTGTGGATTATCCGAACCGGAGCTTCTTCGTGTAGATATAACAGTCCTCTTGCCACGCCTATAATTATTCTCCATCGGTTGGACCAGTCAAGTAAACCGGGGTTGATCTTATCTGATAATTACAGATAAATTAATGGTTAAACCAAACCGCATTGAATTGAATGAATCAAACAGAACAGAACCGATGATTCAGCACGGTTTAGTACGGTTGAAAATTAAGAGATGTACCGAAGAGAAAATAGTCAAGACTCCGGTTAGGAAGATACTCGTAAACCAGCATCTTTTCTGGACCGTGGAAGCAACAACCAAGCAACGAAACCAAGTTCTTGTGTTGAATCCTAAGCAAGAGCTTAACCTCGTTCATGAATTCTCTCGACCCTTGTCTCGAATTCAACGACAGTTTCTTCACAGCTATTTCTTCACCACACGGCATCGATCCCTGTTCATCACAACGTCGTCGTATCAAATAAACATCACCTTTCAAAGAAGGAACGAAAACAGAATTGTCTTATAAGTTACCTTGTAGACAGGACCAAACCCGCCATGTCCTAGCCGGTTCTTCTCAGAGAATGAATCAGTCGCGATCTCAAGCTCTTGGAGATCAAAGAAGATGCCACGGTCTTCACCGCCGTCTTCAGCGGATACATCTCCCTCAGAAGCGTTATGACCACCACACATCTTCAGTAACGCCATGAAGCCACCGCAAAGACGGCGAACCATCTCTGGTTCCTGTAGTGAAGATTATGAGGTGCAGTTGTGTGTGGCTTGGTTGGATTAGATATTATCTCAAACCAAGTTGTTTGGTGTATAGAAGAGTAAGCTGTACAAACTCGTATTAATGCCAGCGTAAACAACTCGTTGGCCAGGTCAATATCGTTTACTCAGCATAGGACTTATAACTACTAAATACGCGTTATATTAAGTTTCCGTTTTCATATTTGTTGAAAGCATTTTTTTGCTTTTGACCAAAAGAAGGACTCTGCTATTTAAGTGCTGATTATGGATTAGCTTAAGAGAATTTAAAAAATGTATGAAAAGTAAGGAAAATTAGCAACAAGACAACGTAAGAGACTACTGATATGAAAAGATTATTTGAAATCTAACAGCTGAATTTAAAGACAAAGTCAAGTGGTCAAAGCTAACAAAGTAATCCAAAAGTCAAGTCAATGCAAGGGACCTCATTGATTGGAAGATAGCAGTCTTAGACAGGAAAAAGCAAAACATCTTTCTCGTAAGAATTTTCCTCTTGGCTTGTGGTCACCTCATCGGCGGTTTCTTTATAAAATATCTAAATAATTAAAATAATAATAATTTAAAATAGGATAAATTAAGAAACAAATGGTAAAGATACATGTTTTCTGAATTGCTAATTTTATTTTTAGACTAAAATTAAATATATAACTAAATAATATTAAAATATTTATATTTTATTATTAAAATACTCAAGTGAATATCTCTGTTATTGTTGATGCTTTATAAAAGAAAAAGAAAATTTTTCCTCTTGGACCACATCGAATTATTGTTAAGCGTATAAATAAAAGAGAAACTATATAATCCTTGAATTAACCTGGATTAGACCCAAAAATATAAAAGCAAATTCAGACCCAAAAACTCAGATCTAAACCCAAAAAAAAGAAGAAAATTTAAATATATTCCAAAAGCCCGGCCCAGGCCCAACCCAGTTAAGCCACATATACCATCTCTGAAACCAACCAAGAACATATAAAAAACCGCTAACACCACACAGTCGCCGAGATTTGTTCGTCGCGGTGGCTTCGCCATGAGGTTCCGATACGCCATGGTGTGTTCGTCGAATCAGAACCAGAGCATGGAAACACACGCTCTCCTGAAGAGGCAGGGGTTCGACGTAGCTTCTTCGTACGGGAATGGTAATAACCTTAACTGTTTTTTTTTTCAGTTACAAGCGAAATGGTATGCTGCAGATGCTCAAGAGGAACTTATCTGTGATACCTTCTCCACAGATATGGAAATACAATTGCTGGTGTGTTTGATGTTGTTATGACATTTGAAGAAAAAGTTTTTGATTCAGTTCTTGAAGGTAATCTTAATTTTTTTTTTTAATCGCTTGATCGTGACGGCTAACTACGTTGATGTTCCATCACAGCTTTTACAAATCTGCAGATCTTAATAACAGAGAAGAGCCACCTGTGAAAACCATACTGGTGATGAACTTGGAGGCTAAAAGATAACCACAATGAAGCAGCTATTGGTGGTGGCCGACTTGCCTTGGACCTCTGTCAAGAGGTTAATAGTCCTTTTCTATTGTTCACAATTTAAGTCAGTTTTATAACTCTTTATATTGGGGTGAGTGATACATCATACAAATTATAAACTAACGTGTGGGTGGGTGACTGGTGTTGTGGGGGGTTTTAGATTGGAGGGAATGAAACATGGGAATATACACAATCGATGATAATGTCTCGGGTTTTGAAAAACAACAGAGGCGGAAACTTTTTTTTTTCGGGGTCAAATGGAGGAGACTTGTTTATAGCATTTTCATTTTATCAAAATGAGTTCTATTTGCGGATCTTTAAAGGTTTCTCAAAAAAAAAAAAATCCGTTTAGACCCATTTAGTTAGATGGATTTTAAATGGGTAGTTTTGTTAAGACTCATTTAATAAATAGAGTTCTGATTAAAATTAATGAGAATCTTATTAATTCATCTATAAACTATTAAAACTAAAATACATTTAGTAATTAACCCTAATTCTTCCTAAATAATTACAATTACATGCCACTGAATTTTAACAACTATTTATTTAAAATTATTATTAATAATCTATCTACCTAAATATTCTCTAACTAATAAAGGAAAGATTTTGAATATGATATGCGTAATTCACTTTTAAAAAACCACCATTCTTTATAATTTTGTAAAACAGTGCTATCAATTTTAAGTATATAAAGAAATATTTCCAATTACCATTATTAAATATATTAAGGTTACAATCTCCTCAAATCTATCAGTTGAATACGATATTAATTTGTAAGCCCATCACTTATTTAACTGATTCAAAATTTAACTCAAAACAACATTATATACTAATAATATAATATTAATCATATATTTAAATCATACAAGAATTTTTTTAATATAACTTTAACTCAACATAAAATATTTATCTATGTTTTGAGAATCAAACCAGACATTGACTCGGTTAAATTTGGATCAGTGGTCAGACTGGTCTAACCATTCCAACCGGTTCAACCGGGTTTCAAATTTTAATATAATTTGAAATTAAGTAATTATATATATATGCATCAATACTATTAAAACATGAACATGACCTATTGATATAGGTGTGGTCCAACTATTTGAATAAAACTATTAAAACATTTTATAAAAGAAATATAATACAAAAACAAAAAATATGATTAAAAACATAAATATAAAAATTAAATTTCTAAAAAATATAAAAACAAAAAATAAACCCGCCTTTTTAAGGGCGGGTCATAATCTAGTTTAACTTAATATAATTAACTAATTATCTTTTGTGAAAATGTGATTGTGTGGTTTTGGTGAAAAAACTCGATTTCGGTTTTGACGGGAAAATTTGATTTTATGGTTTTGGCAGAAAAATTCGATTTTACGGTTTTGACGGGAAAATTTGATTTTACGGTTTTGACGGGAAAATTCGATTTTACGGTTTTGATGGGAAAACTCGATTTAAGGTGGAAAACTTGTTTTACGGTTTTGGCGGGAAAACTTAATTTTTTTGTTTTTTGGCAGGAAAATCCAGTTTTACGGTTTTGTGGGAATACATGATTTTACGGTTTTGGCGGAAAAACTCGAATTTACAGTTTTGACGTAAAACTCGATTTTACGGTTTGGTGAGAAAAATCAATTTTACAGTTTTGACGGAAACTCGTATCTACGGTTTTGACGGAAAAACTCGATTTTACGATTTTGACGGGAAAACTCGATTTTACGGTTTTGACGGAAAAATTCGATTTTACGGTTTTGACGGAAAACTCGATTTTACGGTTTGGCGAGAAAACTTGATTATACGGTTTTGGCGGGAAAACTCGGTTTTACCGTTTTGGCAGAAATACATGATTTTACGGTTTTACCGTGATAATTTGAATTGCATTTATATAATAAAAATCAGTTAAATTGTTTTATTTGTTTCGTTTAATTTTTGTTAATTTTTGTGAAGAGAGTATAAAGTTAAAAACATTAAAAACTATATAATAATAGTTTAAATGAGTCTAAATGGGTTAGTGCAATATTGTGGATCTAAATGGTACTATTCATAATAGAATTTTTTTTAAATGGATCTAAATGGGTATGAATTTTAAATTGGGTAGGTCTTAAGTGAGGTGAGTTTAAATGAGGTGGATCTTAAATAAGGTGAGTTTAAATGGGATAGGTTTTACCCTCTCGCTCCATGTTACCAGATGGTTATGCTTGGAACCATACTAAGTCAGGAGTATATTCAGTTAAGACCGGTTACGATCTACTCCAATCGATGAAACGAAGCCTTAAACAGGATGTGGTTAGTGAACCGAGCTTCACGTGTCTTCTAAGCCATGTGTGGAAGATAAAAGCTCCAAGCAAGATGAAGCATTTCTTGTGGCAAGCTATCTCGGGCTGTGTGGCAACAGCAGAGAGGCTCACTTATAGACACATGGGTACCGATAGGAGTTGTCCTAGATGTGCTGCCCCAGTGGAGTTTAATCATCTTCTTTTTGAGTGCCCCCCAGCCCTGCAGGTTTGGGCCTTATCGGACTATCCGTCCCTTCCGGGTTACTTCCCGAGTACATCTATATACCAAAACATGAACATTCTGTTTTGGAAGACAAAAGAGGTGGCTCCCTTGAGACCACAACTCGATACCTTCCCATGGATCTGTTGGTACATCTGGAAGGCGAGGAACGACAAACTCTTCAATGGGAAAGTCGTATCCCCGATGGATACTCTTCAACACGCGACCCTCGAGGCCGAATGTTGGAGGACGGCGAACGAAAAGGAGGACGAAGAGGGGGAACATGACGGTACCCATTCTTCAGAAGTGGAGACAGTGCCACCTTGGATACCCTGAATCCCTACCTGCCGAATTGATGCTTCATGGATTGATAATGGCAGCGTTAGTGGCTTAGGGTGGAGTTTCAAGGACCATATGGGCTATGTATCCTTTGGACAAAGGGCATGTAGCAGGAGCCTATCAGCACTGCACGCTGAGATGGAAGGTTTACTCTGGGCAGCTTCATGTATGAGGAACATGAGGATAACCACGATAAGCTTCGAGACGGACTGCACGGATCTGGTGGACATGATTACGAATCCGGGGGAATGGCCAGCATTCGCGACAGAGATCAGGATTTTCCAGAGCCTCCATGAAGATTTTGAGGATTTGAGACTGTCTCATATTCCTTGAAACATGAACGGACGGTCCGATGCTCTAGCTAAAGAAGCAAGAAAGAGATGATACATTTTTTCCCATATAGATCAGACCCGGTCAGATGGAGGGACTCCACGGAGACTCGGCTCGTCGGACCACCACTTGATCTAACTAAGATGGGCAGCTGCCAAAAAAAAAAAAATAGGATGGGTTTTACCATTTTAACATCCCTAGATGGAACCCATCATATCAGTTGTAGCAAGGAGCAAGGTATAGAAGCTCAAGAACCTGTTCATCCAACGCAGATTCCCCTGTATGTTTTGTTTGTAATGAGTTGATCTTACAACACATCTGATTCGTTTCTGTTTCTGAAACTTCTTGTTGAAACTTCAAAGAAAGTAATAAAATTATTACTCTATTATTTTAGAAAAAAACAATGAATTATTTATAAACAGAGTGACACTAGTCCTTAACCCAAGCATTACTTCAGCTTTAATGTCACATTTAAAATATCATAGTTACAATATTATTAATTTATAGAGTTTTTGGTATATTATTTTCCTGCTTTCAAAGAATTATTTAGGACTTGCATTAAAAACATAACAAATATGTGATATACAATTTAAAAATCCAAATAATCTATAAATATAGATAAACTTTAAAGACATAGATAATTTATGCAATTGAAGGTAATCTTTGACAAATAACAATATTAGACGAATTGAAATACTTGAAATGAAGTCTTTTGTTAGCCCATCCGCTCAAGTGTTTGTTTACAATATATACATTTATAATTTATAACATATGTTAAATATTATGTCATAAAATTGATAAACATTCCGCACGAAGCGCGGACAAACCACTAGTTTTAGAAAAAAACAATGAATTATTTATAAACAGAGTGACACTAGTCCTTAACCCAAGCATTACTTCAGCTTTAATGTCACATTTAAAAGTTAACGTGTCTACATAGTACCCAATTCGTGTACCAATCAAAATAAGATCCTCTATTAGACAATTCAATGTTTTCAGGAAGTCCCAAGCCCCGTGAGATTAGAGATACGTCATAAAGAAACCAATTACGAAAAGTCATTTCTAGAGATTCTTCTTCACTATATATAAACGTTTTTAAACCACACAAACCCAAAAAAAAAAATGATGAAGAAGAAGAAGAGCCAAGAAACGGAAGAAGACTCTCTTCAACAAGAGAGCCGTCATCATCTTCACCAAATCTTCATATCGATGATGTTCAAATCACAAAGATTCTTCCAACACCTCGTCTTGTACTCGTTTCTTATCGGTTTCGTATTCGGTCTCGGCTTCCTACTCAACTTCCACATGAGAAACATATCTTTCAGCCCCCAGCTCTTTCGTCTATCTTTTCCTTCTCCTTCCCTCTCTCCACAGCTTCAGCCTCAGCCAGAAAAAAACGTTTTAGTAAAAGAAACGGTTGTTCCTGAGCCGGAGAGGGTGGTGATCATGCATAACATGACGGCGGAAGGAGAACTCATGCGGCGTGCGTCGAAGGTTCAAGAAACGCCGTCGACGGTGAAGAGGAAGAAAGTGGCGTTTATGTTCTTGACGAGAGGGAAGCTTCCTCTGGCTAAACTGTGGGAGAGATTTTTCGATGGCCATCAAGGCCTTTTCTCCGTTTACATTCATACCAGTGACCTTTCTTACGTTGACGATTGTATTCCCGAAACGTCGCCGTTTTATCGTCGGAGGATTCCAAGTAAGGTCAGTCAATTTCGTCGTCATCACACGATTTTTTATTATTTAAATTGTTTTTTTCTTTTCATTACTGATATAGCTAATTTTTTTTTTTGAACAACTGATATAGCTAAATTAAATCAGACAAAAATAAGGTCAGCTTTAGAGATTTGCATTCGTTTTTGGAATATCTTCATCCTAAGAAGTATATACATTTACTTTATAATTAGTGTGGTGGTGTTTAGAAGCATAGGGAATATGACATTTCACAATTACCATATATATTATATCTTTCTCATTTTGTCACGCCTTAGTTTCTTAGTTACTGAATTATAAGAATGATGACTGCAAAAAAAAAAGTACAGTAATATGTGGTGTAACGTTTTAAGTCATATCAATTAACATAAAAATACGTAATTACTTTTGTACGTTTTTATTTTTATTGAACTAAAAATACGTAAATCTGTGGGTTTAACTCTTCCACTCATTAGATTAAAGTTAACTTACAAGAAGAAGAAGAAGAAGAAAATGTTGCGTATCAAAGAATTTAGTAGAGTCGAAGACAGAAAGAGATGTTTCATGGACAAGAATCATACTTATATGCATCAAAAAGTATCTTATAAAAATCTTTCGTTATAAAAATACTTATATGCATCAAAACAAAAATACATATACATCACGTGATGCGACTAATAGTGACCTTATTGTTTATTGCTTCTTCTAATAACCAGTTATATAGGGATCATACTTAGTATTTTGACAAAAAGTCATACTTACGTTTCTTTCGAATATGTCATAAAGGCCTCTTACTTTTCCTTTCAATATAGATAAGTATAAAACCGTTGAGTAGTCTATTACAAATATATACCGACATACGGAATTTTAAATTAACCAATTAAATTGTTAATAATGTAATTAGATGCACTGATTAGTCTAACCTCCTTGGTTTTATAATGTTTTGTAGGAAGTGAAGTGGGGTATGGTGAGCATGGTGGAGGCCGAACGGCGGCTACTCGCCAACGGTCTGCTCGACGCAGCAAACCAACGTTTCGTCCTCCTCTCAGAAACAGACATACCTCTCTTCAACTTCTCCACCATTTACTCTTACCTCATAAACTCTCAACACTCTTTTGTCGACCTCTTCGATCTTCCTGGAGCAGCAGGTCGCGGCCGCTACAACCGACGTATGTCCCCACTCATTACCCGCAGCAAGTGGCGAAAAGGCTCTCAGTGGTTCGAAATCGACCGTGAATTAGCTTTAGCTGTTGTCTCCGACAACAATTACTTCCCATTGTTCAAGAAGCATTGTCGTTGGGGTTGTTACTCTGATGAGCATTACTTGCCAACGTTTGTTCACGTCATGTTTCCTGGGAAGAACGCGAATCGGTCGTTGACGTGGACGGATTGGTCACGAAGAGGACCACATCCGAGGAAGTATACAAGGCGGTCGGTGAGGGCGGAGCTTCTTACGAAGCTGAGGAATAGAGAAGGGTGTGTGTATAATGGGAACGAAAGTAACAAATGCTATTTGTTCGCTAGAAAATTCGATGAAAGTTGTATAGATATGTTGATTCATTTTTCTGGTAGGATTATGGGGTTTTAGTTTTTTTTGGACAAAACTTGGGTTCACCCTATGATGAACCTTTAAATTCACCACATCTCTAATAATCAATCAAAGTGCCAACTAGATTAATAATAGAATAATTTAAAAATAAATAATATCATATTTAATAATGCTAATGTCTCTATTTAATCCATAAATTCAAACTCTATACCCTAAATCCAAATTCCAAACCCTAAATTTTAACTTATAAATCCAAATTCTATACCCTAAACCCAAATCTTAAACCCTAAACCCAAACCATAAATCATAAACAAAAAAAAATCTAAACTCTAAACCCAAAACTATACCCTAAAACCAAATCTTAGACTCTAAACCCAAACCAAAAACCCTAAACCCAAACCGTAGACCCTAAACCCAAACTCTAGACCGTAACCTAAAACCGTAGACCCTAAACCCAAACCCTAGACCGTAACCCAAACCATGAACTCTAAATCCAAACTTTAATTCTTAATCTTAAATTTCAAAAGAACAACATCAATATTAATCTAAATATTTAGGGTATAGGGTTTGGGTTTTGTATTTACGTTTTGGGTTTAGAGTCTAGGATTTGGGTTTAGGTTTAGAGTTAAGGTTTTTGGGTTTAGGGTATAAGATTTGGGTTTAGGGTATAAGATTTGAGTTCAGGGTATAGAATTTAGGTTTATAATTTAGAATTTAGGGTTTAGAATTTGAATTTAGGGTATAGAGTTTGAGTTTATAGATTAGATAGTGACATTAGCATTATTAAAATTGACCCTATTTATTTTTTAATTATTTTGGTTTTTTAAAAAATTATTTAATATTTTTTTTATTATTAATTTAGTTAGCACTTTGGTTGGTTATTAGGGATATGGTGAATTTAAAGGTTCACCATAAGGGTGAACCCAAGTCTTGTCCTTTTTTTTGTAATTACAATACCGAAGACTCGCATACATTAGTTTTGTTTCAAGACAAACATGTAAAAATAATTATTGTATTTGAAAAAGTCACATAAACACTAAAAATATAATTAATATTAAGAATATTCGCTCTTGATGATGTAAAAAGAAAATTAAATTTTGCAAAATCGAAATCAAACATATGCGTGGTTGCACTGATCAAAAACTAGTAAATTTTTTTAAATTAGCATATTATTGTATTGATTAGTGTATGCATTCGGGTATCTATTCGATTTCGATTCGGATCTATTTGGATTTTGGATTTTCGGAGTTAATAGTTTTATCCTCATTTGGATATTTAGAATCTGTTTGGTTCGGGTTCAGAACCCGTTTAAATTATTTTTAAATTTTCAAAATTCACATATAATTTAAAATTTTCAAAATCTAAAAATAAAAATAGTAAACAATATATAAATTTGAATAATTTATGCTACAATATCTAAACTCAACATAAAAGTTAGCTTGACTTGAATATTTGGATGGAAAATCAATAGAATTTCTTAAAATATTTTTGGTGTTTTGAATATTATTTAGTTATTTTAGATATTTACTTTTGAGTATTTATATATATTTTCAAATATTTTAGATAACTTTAAAATATCTTATATATTTTGGATCTTTTTGGATATTAAATCTAAAAATAGCTAACATATAGAAGCATAGAATCTGATTCATATATTTTTCGGATACCCAAAATATTTAGTCGGATCGGATTTGGTTCCAGTTCTTTAGATACCAAAATTTTAAACCCATTCGGATATTTAACAAATTCTTCAAAGTTAATACTACTTTATCGGATTAGATTCGGTTCGGTTCTTTGGATTCAGATTTTTACCCAATCCTAATATTGATTTTCATAATGCTTTAGTTGATAATTTAAAATTATAAAAATATTATACAGTGTTTTATATTTAAATCCGCCACTGAATATATATATGATACAAATAGTACACTTTAATCACTTTATAGTAATACAATATGTATTATTATTTTGCTCTATTCCTTTAATAACAACTATAATTTGATCTGTGCCCAGGTGTTTTATTTAATTTATGTCCAACATAAACTCATAAACCGTTGGTTTTATAAAAGATATCACACGCATAATTTTTATTTTTTTGTAATTTATATATAAAGTAGAATATATTATTTTGTAATATAGATGTTTGATAATAATCTTTTATTTATACATAATATTATATTAATTTTTTTATAACTTGATGTAGTTTGATATAATTGTACTATTCATATATAACATGTTATTTTTGGATGGAGAATCAATAGAGTTTTTAAATATTTTTGGTGTTTTCAGTATTATTTAGTTATTTTAGATGTTTACTTTTGATTATTTATATATACTTTCAAATATTTTAGATAACTTTAAAATATCTTATATATTTGTATATTTTTGGATATTAAAAATCTAAAAATAGCTAACATATAGAAAGCATGAAAATCTGATTCAGATATTTTCGGATACCCAACATATTTTAGTCCGGATCGGATTTGATTCCCGTTTTTTATATACTAAAATTTTAAACCCATTCAGATATTTAAAAAATCCGGTTCAGAGTTAGTACTACTTTATCGGATCAAATCCGATTCGATTCTTTGGATTCTGATTTTTTATCCAACCCTAATATTGGTTTTTAATAATGCCTTGGTTGATAATTTAAAAATTATATAAATATTATTAAGTGTTTTATATCTAGATCCACCATTGACTATATATACTATTCAAAGAGTACAGTTTAATCACTTTATAGTAATACAATATATATTTATTCTTTTGCTTTATTCCTTTAATAAGAATTATTTTTTTGATCCATGCCCTCGCACGGGTGTTTGATTTAATTTATGTCCAACATAAACTCATAAACCATAAGTTTTGTAAAACTCACATGCATAATTTTTATGTTTTGTAATTTACATATAGAGTAGAATATATTATTTTATAATATTAATGTTTGATAATAGTTTTTATACATAATATTATATTAATTTTTTTATAACTTGATGTAATTTGATGTAATTGTATTATTCATATACTAACATGTTGTTTTTGGATGGAGAATCAATAGAGTATTTAAATATTTTTGGTGTTTTGAATTAGTATATTATTGTATCTATTAGGTATATCCGTATATGCATTCGGTTATTTATTCGATTTCGATTCGGATCTATTTAGATTTTGGATTTTCGGAGTTAATAGTTTTATCTCCATTTGGATATTTAAAATTTCAAAAAATATGAAAATCTGGTTTTAGTGTATAGTTTCATAAGATGATGTCAAAGAGTTTTAGAACATTTGTTGTCTCCGTTTCTCTAGATATTGAAGATTTTATAACGGTAATTCTAATAATCTAGGTATTATATGAAATTTTAGTAAACAAAATATTAAAAATTAGAATGATTCCTATATACCATGAAAGAGACTTTAGAGTATATTAATGCAAATGTAGAATATGGTTTGAAATTTAAAAAAAACAAAGTGAAGAGTATAAACTTCAGTATATAGAGGATTTACCGAAAACTCATTATTTTAGAAGGGGTTAACCCAAGGTTTTGGAAATTTTTTAAAAATATGAAAATCTGGTTTTAGTGTCTAGTTTCTCAGAGCACTAGCATAAGACGATGGTCAAAGAGTTTAGAACCTCTTTTGTTCCCGTTTCTCTTGATAATGAAGATTTTACAATGCTAATTCCACTAATCAATGCAGTATATGAAATTTTAGTAAACTAAATATAAAAAAATAGAATGATTCCTATATACCATGAAAAACAATTTAGAATACAGTAATTCAAATGTAGAATGTGGTTTGAAATTTTAAACTAAAGTTAAGAGTATAAATTTCAGTATATAGAGAATTTAGCAAAAACTCATTATTTTAGAAGGGTTAACCCACAGATTTTGAAAAAAATTCAAAATTATGAAAATCTAGTTTTTGTGCATAGTTTCATCAAGCATTGACATAAGATGATGGTCAAAGAGTTTAGAACATCTATTGTCTCCGTTTCTCTAGATAATGAAGATTTTACAATGCTAATTCCATTAATCTAGGCAGTATATGAAATTTTAGTAAACTAAATATTCAAAAATTAGAATGATACCTATATACCATGAAAGATAGTTTAAAATACAGTAATTCAAATGTAGAATGCTGTTTGAAATTTTTAAACAAAAGTAAAGAGTATAAACTTTAGTATATAGAGAATTTACCAAAAACTCATTATTTTAGAAGGAGTTAACCCAAGGATTTTGGAAAAATTTCAAAAACATCAAAATCTGGTTTTAGTGTCTAGTTTCTGAGAGCACTAGCATAAGATGATGGTCAAAGAGTTTAGAACATCTTTTGTCCCTGTTTCTCTAGATAATGAAGATTTTACAATGTTAATTCCACTAATCTAGGCAGTATATAAAATTTTAGTAAACGAAATATTAAAAAATAGAATAATTCCTATATACCATGAAAGATAGTTTATAATACATTAATTCAAATGTATAATTTGGTTTGAAATTTTAAACAAAAGTGAAGAGTCTAAAATTCATTGTATAGACGATTTTCAGAAAACTCATTATTTTTGAAGGGTTTAACCAACAGATTTTGAAAAAATTTCAAAATATGAAAATCTGGTTTTAGTGTATATTTTCATCGAGAACTGACATAAGATGATGGTCAAAGAGGTTTAGAATATTTGTTGTCTCTGTTTCTCTAGATATTAAAGATTTTATAATGATAACTCCAACAATCTATGCAGTATATGAAATTTCAGTGAACGGAATATTAAAAATTAAAATGATTCCTATATACAATGAAAGAGACTTTAGAGTATATTAATTCAAATTTAGATCGTGTTTTTTTAAAACAAAGTAAGATTATAAACTTCAGTATATAGAAGATTTACCGAAAACTCATTATTTTAGAGAGGGTTAGTTAGCCCACGGATTTCGGAAAAATTTCAAACATATGAAAATCTTGTTTTAGTGTCTAGTTTCTCAGAGCACTAACATAAAATGACGGTCAAAGAGTTTATAACCTCTGTTGTCGCCGTTTTCTAGATAATAAAAATTTTATAATGCTAATTCCATTGATCTAGGCAGTATATGAAATTTTAGTAAACTAAATATTCAAAAATTAGAATGATACATATATATCATGAAAGATAGTTTAAAATACAGTAATTCAAATGTAGAATGTTGTTTGAAATTTTTAAACTAAAGTAAAGAGTATAAAATTCAGTATATAGAGCATTTACCAAAAACTCATTATTTTAGAAGGGGTTAACCCACGGATTTTTAAAAAATTTCAAAAATATGAAAATCTGGTTTTAGCATATAGTTTCATCATGCACTGACATAAGATGATGGTCAAAGAATTTAGAACCTTTGTAGTCTCCGTTTCTCTAGATAATGAAGATTGTATAATGTTAATTCCATTGATCTAGGCAGTATATGAAATTTTACTAAACTAAATATTTTAAAAAATAGAATGATTCCTATATACCATGAAATATAGTTTAGAATACATTAATTCAAATGTAGAATGTGGTTTGAAATTTTTAAACAAAAGTGAAGAGTATAAACTTCAGTATATAAAGGATTTATCGAAAACCCAATAATTTTGAAGAGGTTAATCCACAGATTTTGAGAAAAAATCAAAAATATGAAAATCTGGTTTTAGTGTTTAGTTTCATCAAGAACTAACATAAGATGATGGTCAAAGAGGTTTAGAGCATTTGTTGTCTCCGTTTCTCTAGATATTGAGGATTTTATAACGCTAATTCCAATAATCTAGGCATTATATGAAATTTTAGTAAACAAAATATTAAAAATTAGAATGATTCATATATACCATGAAAGAGACTTTAGAGTATATTAATGCAAATGTAGAATGTTGTTTCAAATTTTTAAAACAAAGTGAAGAGTATAAACTTCAGTATATAGAGGATTTACCGAAAACTCATTATTTTAGAAGGGGTTAACCCAAAGATTTTGGAAAAATTTCAAAAATATAAAAATCTAGTTTTGGTGTCTAGTTTCTCAGAGCACTAGCATAAGATGATGGTCAAAGAGTTTAGAACCTCTTTTATCCCCGTTTCTCTAGATAACTAGGTGTCTTCTTGCACCATGTGCAGTAAAAAAAATTTAAAATATGTTTTAACAGATAAATATAAATTATATTTAAAATTTTTATTAATATTATAAATTTTCTTTTTTTTTTTAAAATAAATTGTTTATTTTAAATTATAATTAAGAATATGCAAATATATATTTAAAATTCTAATCTTAGATAGATTTTTCTATCTATTTATTTTAATTAAATATATTAATAAATATGTAAAAATTACATAATTTTCAAAAAAATAAAATTAAACAATACTTATAAAATTTGTAGATATATATAAGAAACTAATGATTTACGATTTAATTTTATAATTTTTTAATAAAATTTTATACATTTTTTTGAAAATTTTATAATTTTAAAATAAATAAATAAATGATATTTCGAAATTTTAAAATATTTGTAACAGATAAATATGAATTATATTTAAATTTTTTATTAATATTGTAAATTTTGTTTTTATTATCAACATTTTAGTATAAATTTGATTTAACTAAACATAAAAATAAAGATAAAAACAATTTTGTTCATTTTAAATTATAATTAAGAATATGCATGTATATATTTAAAATTCTAATCTTAGATAGATTTTTTCTATCTATTTATTTTAATTAAATATATTAAATAAACATGTAAAAAATTGCATAATTTTCAAAAAATAAAAATTTAAACAATACTTATAAAATTTGTAGATATATATAAGAAACTAATTATTTACGATTTAATTTTATAAGTTTTAAAAAAATTGTATACATTTTTTTGAAAATTTTATAATTTTAAAATAAACAATTAAATGATATTTCGAAATTTTCAGAAAAATTAAATTAAACAATACTTATAAAATTTGTAGATATATATATGAAACTAATGATTTACGATTTAATTTTATAATTTTTTAAAAAATTGTATATATTTTTTTGAAAATTTTATTTAAAATAAACAATTAAATGATATTTCGAAATTTTAGATGCCATAGTTGAATATATTTATTTAATGATGATTTATGTGTTATTACCATATTCTAAAAAAAATCCAAAATATAAATCAACAATAAGTGTAATATATGAGTTGTTACCATATTTTAAAAATTTTACAAAATATAAATTAACATCAAATGTAAGTGTAATATATGAGTTGTTACCATATTTTAAATTTTTTACCAAAAAATATAAATTAACATTAAATGTAATTGTCCATGTTATATTAATCTATAAGCCATGTCATCAATATTAGTAGCCATGTCATATTATTTTCTGAAAACGATTGTAGAGATGACATGTGGCAAAATCACTTCTCAAATATAGTCTAGGGGATGAAGATTTACAATGCTAATTCTACTAATCTAGACTGTATATGAAATTTTAGTAAACTAAATATTCAAAAATTAAAATGTTTCCTATATACCATAAAAGACAGTTTAGAACACAGTAATTCAAATATACAATGTGGTTTGAAAATTTTAAACTAAAGTGAAGAGTATAAACTTCAGTAAATAAAGTATTTACCAAAAACTCATTATTTTAGAAGATGTTAACCCACAGATTTTGAAAAAAAATTCAAAAATTTAAAAATCTGTTTTTAGCGTATAGTTTCATCAAGCATTGACATAAGATGATGGTCAAAGAGTTTAGAACCTTTGTAGTCTTCATTTCTCTAGATATGAAGATTTTATAATGCTAATTCCATTGATGAAGGCAATATATGAAATTTTACTAAAATAAATATTTTAAAATTAGAATGATTCCTATATACTATGAAAGATAGTCTAGAATACATTAATTCAAATGTATATATTGGTTCAAAATTTTTAAACAAAAGTGAAGAGTCTAAACTTCAGTATATAGAGGATTTACCGAAAACTCATTATTTTAGAAGGGGTTAACCCAATGATTTTGGAAAAATTTCAAAAATATGAAAATCTGGTTTTAGTGTATAGTTTCATCGAGAACTGACATAAGATGATGGTCAAAGAGGTTTAGAACATTTTTCTTTTTCCGTTTCTCAGGATATTGAAGATTTTATAACGGTAATTCCAATAATCTAGGTATTATATCAAATTTTAGTAAACGAAATATTGAAAATTAGAATGATTCCTACATTCAATGAAAGAGACTTTAGAGTATACTAATTCAAATGTAGAATGTGTTTTGAAATTTTTAAGACAAAGTGAAGAGTATAAACTTCAGTATAAAGAGGATTTACCGAAAACTCATTATTTTAGAAGGTGTTAGTTAGCCCATGGATTTTGGAAAAATTTCAAACATATGAAAATATGGTTTTACTGTCTAGTTTCTCAGATCACTAACATAAGATGATGGTCAAAGAGTTTAAAACCCCTGTTGTTTCCGTTTTCTAGATAATGAAGATTTTATAATGCTAATTCCATTGATCTAGGCAGACATGAAATTTTAGTAAACTCAATATTAAAAAATTATAATGATTCCTATAAGCATGAAAGATAATTTAGAATACATTAATTCAAATGTAGAATGTGACTTGAAATTTTTAAACTAAAGAGAAGAGTATAAACTTCAGTATATAGAGCATTTACCAAAAACTCATTATTTTTGAAAGAGTTAACCCATGAATTTTGAAATAATTTCAAAAATATTAAAAGTGTATAGTTTCATCGAGCACTGACATACGATGATGGTCAAAGAGTTTAGAACCTTTGTAGTCTCCGTTTCTCTAGATAATGAAGATTGTATAATGGTAATTCCATTGATCTAGGCAGTATATGAAATTTTACTAAACTAAATGTTTAAAAATTTGAATGATTCCTATATACCATGAAAGATAGTTTAGAATACACTAAATCAAATGTAGAATGTGGCTTGAAATTTTTTAACAAAACTGGAGAGTATAAACTTCAGTATATAGAGGATTTGCCGAAAACTGGATATTTTTGAAGGGGTTAACCCACGGATTTTGAAAAAATTTCAAAAATATGAAAATTTGGTTTTAGTGTATAGTTTCATCAAGAACTGACATAAAATGATGTTCAAAGAAGTTTAGAACAATTGTTGTCTTCGTTTCTCTAGATATTGAAGATTTTATAATGGTAATTCTAATAATCTAGGCATTATATATAATTTTAGTAAACGAAATATTAAAACTTAAAATGATTCCTATATACCATGAAAGAGACCTTAGAGTATATTAATTCAAATGTAGAATGTGGTTTGAAAATTTTAAAACAAAGTGAAGAGTATAAACTTAAGTATAATATGTATTTACCGAAAACTCATTATTTTAGAAGGGGTTAACCCAAGGATTTTGGAAAAAATTTAAAAATATGAAAATCTAGTTTTAGTGTCTAGTTTCTCAGAGCACTAGCATAAGATGATGGTCAAGGAGTTTAGAACATCTTTTGTCCCCGTTTCTCTAGATAATGAAGATTTTACAATGCTAATTCTACTAATCTAGGCATTATATAAAATTTTAGTAAACTAAATATTCAAAAACTAGAATGATTTCTATATACCATAAAAGACAGTTTAGAATACAGTAATTCAAATGTAGAATGTGGTTTGAAGTTTTTAAAATAAAGTGAAGAGTATAAAATTCAGTAAGTAGAGCATTTACCAAAAACTCATTATTTTAGAAGGGGTTAACCCACAGACTTTGAAATAATTTTAAAAATATTAAAAGTGTATAGTTTCATAGAGCAGTGACATAAGATGATGGTCAAAGAGTTTAGAACCTTTGTAGTCTCCGTTTCTCTAGACAATGAAGATTATATAATGCTAATTCCATTGATCTAGGCAGTATATGAAATTTTTCTAAACTAAATATATAAATATTAGAATGATTCCTATATACCATGAAAGATAGTTTAGAATAAATTAATTCAAATGTAGAATGTGGTTTGAAATTTTTAAACAAAAGTGAAGAGTATAAACTTCAGGATATAGACGATTTACCGAAAACTCAATATTCTAACCCACAGATTTTGAAAAAAATTCAAAAACATGAAAATCTGGTTTTAGTTTATAGTTTCATCGAGAACTGACATAAGATGATGGTCAAAGAGATTTAAAACATTTTTTGTCTCCGTTTCTCTAGATATTGAAGATTTTATAACGGTAATTCCAATAGTCTAGGCATTATATGAAATTTTAGTAAACATAATCATATATATATATATATATATATATAATGAGACACTTTCTTCTCTTCTTAAGGTGTCCACATCAGATTTTAATAAATGTTTGTGGGACTCATCTTTATATTTGTGTTTTAAAATAGTATGTATTCATATGAATATCACTAAATATCACTTAGTGCAGTGGTTTATGTATCATTAAAGAAGCTCACAACCCGGGTTCGAATTGAGAACATGTGCGTTTTGCATTTTTTTATGATTAGATTTAATGAAAGGCAATTATGATTTTTACAAGTCATCTTCTTCTTTAGACTTTTAGACTTTCTGCAATATTGACTCCGACATCTCATAATTTTTCAAGAGTTATACATCAGTTTCTTCGCTTTTGCCATTTTCATGAAAACTTCATAAATTTTTAAATATATTACTCGATTATAGGATGAAATGAGTGAAAAATTAAGTTTTTAAGAATTTCGGTTTTTGGACTGAGTCAGTTTAAATCGTCATCGTTGGTGTCTGAATTACGTTTTTCCGGTGATTTTACGGCACTCGGCAGTGAGTTTTCGAACGTGATTATGTAATGAATTAATGATTGTTGAGTCATTTTAAATTAACTTGCGGCCTATGGCACTCAGTTTCTACATAACCTTTAAAAGGTGAGGCTGATGCGTCAGACATACCCAAAAAGCTTCCTAATCGTCTATTCTTTTGCATTGTCTTTGAATATGGCATAGGGTTCTCCCACTTTGTCGCTTAACTCTCACATCCAATGATAAACCATTACACTCTAAACCGCTCTATTCAGTGTCACATATCATTGAAACTCCTTAAATTGATATAATTTCATAGTCCTACTGAAAACTTGATTAGTATAACTTTTCTATGTTCTTTGTTCTACTTTCTGAAGTTGTCCGCTGAGACCTGTACGCCATGGAGGGATTCACTAATTTCTCATACGTCAGATTTGAATTAGAACACACTGGTAGTTTCAAAGAGGAGGCGAACAAAATTGTTTACACAGCTGATAACTACAGGAAAAACCAATGGAAAAGAAACACAACTTTTTGGACGGAGCGAGAGAGTTCACATAGATCTGAGAGGAGCTCATGGAGATTTATTTTTTATTTCTGTTAAAAATCTCGCCTTGACTATTTTTCTGGGTATGTATATATTATTGCGCTATATTTAATAAAGGGTTTTACTATTGTGTGGGGTTTCTAAATTGGGATAAATTATTATTTTCTTACATTTACACAGGTTGCGGATTTACTGGATAGCTAATGAGGATGTCAATTAGTCAGCGTATCAGATGTTGAATCTGAGTGGGTATATGGTCTATGTTTGACATATTCTTGAAAAAAATGTTGTTAGATGTCGAATTCATGAACACAAATCGAAAATTCTTTTAGAGATTCACGACCCCGCGCTTGCGCGGGGCTATATCCCTAGTATTAAAAATTAGAATGATTCATATATACCATGAAAGAGACTTTAGAGTATATTAATGCAAATGAAGAATGTGGTTTGCAATTTATAAAACAAAGTGAAGAGTATAAACTGCAGTATATAGAAGATTTACCGAAAACTCATTATTTTAGAAGGGGTTAACTCAAAGATTTTGGAAAAATTTCAAAAATATGAAAATATGGTTTTAGTGTCTAGTTTCTCATAACACTAGCATAAGATGATGGTCAAAGAGTTTAGAACCTCTTTTGTCCCCGTGTCTCTAGATAATGAAGATTTTACAATGCTAACTCAACTAATCTAGGCAGTATATGAAATTTTAGTAAACTAAATATTAAAATATTAGAATGATTCTTATTTACCATGAAAGACAGTTTAGAATACAGTAATTCAAATGTAGAATGTGGTTTGAAATTTTTTAACTAAAGTAAAGAGTATAAACTTCAGTATATAGAGCATTTACCAAAAACTCATTATTTTAGAATGACCCACAGATTTTGAAAAAAATTCAAAAATATGAAAATCTAGTTTTAGCGTATAGTTTCATTAAACACTAACATAATATGATGGTCAAAGAGTTTAGAACCTTTGTAGTCTCCGTTTCTCTAGATAATGAAGATTGTATAATGCTAATTAAATTGATCTAGGAAGTATATGAAATTTTACTAAAATAAATATTTAAATATTTGAATGATTCCTATATACCATAAAAGATAGTTTAGAATACATTAATTCAAATGTAGAATGTGGTTTGAAATTTTTAAAGAAAAGTGAAGAGTATAAACTTCAGTATATAGAGTATTTACCGAAAACTCAATATTTTTGAAGGGGTTAACCCACGGATTTTGAAAAAAAATTCAAAAATATTAAAATCTGGTTTTAGTGTATAGTTTCATCGAGAACTGACATAAGATGATGGTCAAAGAGGTTTCGAACATTTGTTGTCTCCGTTTCTCTAGATATTGAAGATTTTATAATGGTAAATCCAATAATCCAGGCAGTATATGAAATTTTAGTAAACGGAACATTAAAAATTAAAATGATTCATATATACCATGAAAGATACTTTAGAGTATATTAATTCAAATGTAGAATATGGTTTGAAAATGTTTAAAACAAAGTGAAGAGTATAAATTTCGGTATATAGAAGATTTACCGAAAACTCATTATTTTAGAAGTGGTTAACCCACAGATTTTGGAAAAAAATCAAAAATATGAAAATATTGTTTTGGTGTCTAGTTTCTTAGAGCACTAACATAAGATGATGGTCAAAGAGTTTAGAACCTCTGTTGTCTCCGTTTCTCTAGATAATAAATATTTTATAAAGGTAATTCTACTATTTTAGGCTGTATATGAAATTTTACAAAACTAAATATTGAAAAATTAGAATGATTCCTATATACCATGAAAGATATTTTATTATACATTAATTCAAATGTCGAATGTGATTTGAAAATTTTAAACAAAAGTGAAGAGTATAAACTTCAGTATATAAAGCATTTACTGAAAATTCATTATTTTAGAAGGGTACCCACTGATTTTGAAATAATTTCAAAAATATAAAAACTGGTTTTAGTGTATAGTTTCACCGAGATCTGACATAAGATGATGGTCAAAGAGGTTTAGAACATTTATTATCTCTGTTTCTCTAGATAATTAAGATTTGATAATGGTAATTCTACTAATTTTGGCAGTATATGAAATTTTAGTAAATTAAATATTAAAAAATTAGAATGATTCCTATATACCATGAAAGATAGTTTAGAATACATTAGTTCAAATGTAGAATGTGGTTTGAAAATTTTAAACTAAAGTGAAGAGTATAAACTTCAGTATATAGAACATTTACCAAAACTCATTATTTTAGAAGGGGTTATAACCCATGGATTTTTGGAAAAAATTCAAAAATATGAAAATCTTTGTTTTAGTGTATATTTTAATCGAGCACTAACATAATATGATGGTCAAATATTTTAGAACCTTTGTTGTCTTCGTTTCTCTTGATAATGAAGATTTGATAATGGTAATTCCACTAATCTATGCAGTATATGAAATTTTAATAAACTAATTATTAAAAAATTAAAATTATTCCTATATACAATAAAAGATAGTTTAGAATACATTAATTCAAATGTAGAATGTGGTTTGAAATTTTTAAACTAGAGTTAAGAGTATAAATTTCAGTATATAAAGCATTTACCGAAAACTCATTATTTTAGAAGGGTACCCACTTATTTTGAAAAAATTCAAAAATATGAAAATCTGGTTTTAGTGTATAGTTTCATCGAGCACTAACATAAGATGATGTTCAAAGAGTTTATAACCTCTTTGTTCTCCGTTTCTCTAGATAATGAAGATTTTATAATGGTAATGCACTAATCTAGACAGTATATGAATTTTTAGTAAATGAAATATTAAAAAATTAGAATGATTCTTATATACTGTGAAAGAGACTTTAAATACATTAATTCAAATGTAGAATGTGTTTTGAAATTATTAAACAAAAGTGAAAAGTATAAACTTCAGTATATAGATGATTTACCGAAAAATCATTATTTTAAGGGGTTAACCCACGGATTTTGAATTTTTTTCAAATATATGAAAATCTGGTTTTAGTGTATAGTTTCTTAAAACACTGACATGAGATGATGGTCAAAAGGATTTAGAACCTCTGGTGTCTCCATTTTTCTAGATAATAAAGATTTTATCATGTTAATTCCACTAATCTAGGCAGTATATGAAATTTTAGTAAACTAAATATTAAAAACTAGAATGATTCCTATATACCATGAAAGATAGTTTAGAATACATTAATTCAAATGTAGAATGTGGTTTGAAATTTTTAAACAAGAGTGAAGAGTATAAACTTCGGTATATAGAGCATTTACCGAAAACTCAATATTTTTGAAGGGGTTATAACCCACGGATTTTGAAAAAATTTCAAAAATATTAAAATCTAGTTTTATTGTATAGTTTGATCGAGATCTGACATAAGATGATGGTCAAAGAGGTTTAGAACATTTGTTGTTTTCGTTTCTCTAGATAATGAAGATTTGATATTGGTAATTCCACTAATCTAGGCAGTATATGAAATTTTAATAAACTAAATTTTAAAAAATTAAAATGATTCCTATATACAATGAAAGATAGTTTAGAATACATTAATTCAAATGTAGAATGTGGTTCGAAGTTTTTAAACAAAAGTGAAGAGTATAAACTTCAGTATATAGAGGATTTACCAAAAATTCATTATTTTAAAAGGGGTTAATCCACAGATTTTTAAACAAATTCAAAAATATGAAAATCTGGTTTTAGCGTATATTTTCATCGAGCACTAACATAAGATGATGTTCAAAGAGTTTAGAACCTCTTTGTTCTCCGTTTCTCTAGATAATGAAGATTTGATAACAGTAATTCTACTAATCTATGCAGTATATGAAATTTTAATAAACAAAATATTAAAAATTAGAATGATTCCTATATACCATGAAAGAGACTTTAGAATACATTAATTCAAATGTAGAATGTGGTTTGAAATTTTTAAACAAAAGTGAAGAGTATAAACTTCAGTATATAGAGAATTTACCGAAAACTCATTATTTTAAAAAGGGTTAACCCATGAATTTTGAAAAAAATTCAAATATATGAAAATCTGGTTTTAGTGTATATTTTCTTAGAGCAATGACATGAGATGATGGTTAGAGAGGTTTAGTCCTGCAATGCCGAAAACATTGTGATGTTGGTGTCCAAATGGTATAACTGCCATCTGAATAGGAGAAAACGTCTTGTATCCAGCTCTCCCCACAGCCTTCAACAACTCAAAAGTTAGTTTACTCTATTCCCAGCTCCTCAAAGAATGAGGAATCCTTGATCCTTCGTAAGAGATGTTGAAATCTTCTCTGAAGGTATGCCAATCCTTTTCGCTTATCTCCTCCAATCTCTTATTGCTCCAATGTCTATCAAACCTCATGTTGCAGGAGTAGTACGCGTCTGTGGCTTCTTCTCGCACCTTCTGAGAAACTGCCTCCTCTAGCCTCTCTATCACACTGTCTTTCTTGTACATCTCGTCCCACGTCTCTCTCTCGTGAGTATTAGTGTTGAGTGCCGTGTATATGACCTTAACTGGAGGACCATACTCAAGAACCAGAAGACAGACTTCGCATACGTACCTGAATAATAGTTCCTCTTTTTTCATCTGTTCTCTTGAAGATAGCACAGTTTCCCTTAAATAAACAAGCTTGAATCTTATATTAGTCAGAGCTTCTTCACTCTCAAGTCTGATATTTTCTCCATTAGAATAATTTGAGCTTTCAGATGTTCTGCTGGCTGTAGACACTCTTCCACCTTAGCCAAAGTACGTTCAGCTTTCAATAGCTTTCTCTCAGTAAAAGCAAGTTTCCTTTCCAGCTTCCTGACTATTTTGTTGTAATTTCTAACAAAGAAACTGACTCCATTGGAAGAACCATCATTCTTTTCTAATTCTCTCTGCAGCTTTCCCCATTCTCTCTCAACATTACGGATTAAACATACACACTAGTAAGAGGGGTAAGAACACATGTAGAAGTGATGATCCCACGGAGCACTTCCATCATGTTGTATCTGTGTGTCTTAAATCTCTGTGCACCAGCAAAAGTCCAGTACAATATGCTTTTTCGGTTTAGGAAAATTATTTTTTCCATATAAGTATGTATTCCTGTAGGGTAAAGGAAATCAGGTTTTTTGAGGCTGCTTTAAATACGGGTGTAAGGGTTTGTAAGATTATTTATTCACACAATAATAAGAAATCCTAAACGGGTATCTGCCTCAATTCGTTTTGTTCTTTTGTTTTTTATAAGTTAATATGCGTTTGTTCACCCACAGATTTTGGAAAAAAAAATCAAAAATATGAAAATATGGTTTTGGTGTCTAGTTTCTCAGAGCACTAACATAAGATGATGGTCAAAGAGTTTAGAACCTCTAATGTGTCCGTTTCCCTAGATAATAAAGATTTTATAAAGGTAATTCTACTATTTTAGGCTGTATATGAAATTTTACAAAACTAAATTAAAAAATTACAATGATTCATATATACCATGAAAGATATTTTATTATACATTAAGTCAAATGTCGAATGTGATTTGAAAATTTGAAACAAAAGTGAAGAGTATAAACTTCAGTATATAGAGCATTTACCGAAAACTCATTATTTAGAAAGGTACCCACTGATTTTGAAATAATTTCAAAAATATAAAAATCTGGTTTTAGTGTATAGGTTCATCGAGATCTGACATAAGATGATGGTCAAAGAGGTTTAGAACATTTGTTGTCTCCGTTTCTCTAGATAATTAAGATTTGATAAAGGTAATTCTTCTAATCTTGGCAGTATATGAAATTTTAGTAAATTAAATATTAAAAAATTAGAATGATTCCTATATACCATGAAAGATAGTTTAGAAAAAATTAGTTCAAATGTAGAATGTGGTTTGAAAATTTTAAACTAAAGTGAAGAGTATAAACTTCAGTATATAGAACATTTACCAAAAACTCATTATTTTAGAAGAGGTTATAACCCATGGATTTTGGAAAAAATTCAAAAATATGAAAATCTTGTTTTAGTGTATATTTTAATCGAGCACTAACATAATATAATGGTCAAAGATTTTAGAACCTTTGTTGTCTCCGTTTCTCTAGATAATAAAGATTTGATAAATGGTAATTCCACTAATCTAGGCAGTATATGAAATTTTAATAAACTAAATATTAAAAAATTAAAATGATTCATGTATATAATGAAAGATAGTTTAGAATACATTAATTCAAATGTAGAATGTGTTTTGAAATTTTTAAACAAAAGTGAAGAGTATAAACTTCAGTATATAGGGGATTTATCGAAAAGTCATTATTTTAGAAGGGGGGTTAACCCACGAATTTTTTAAAAAGTTCAAAAATATGAAAATCTGGTTTTAGTGTATATTTTCATCGAGGACTAACATAAGTTGATGTTCAAAGAGTTTAGAACCTCTTTGTTCTCTGTTTCTCTAGATAATGAAGATTTGATAATGGTAAGTCTACTAATCTAGGCAGTATATGAAATTTTAGTAAACGAAATATTAAAAATTAGAATGATTCCTATATACCATGAAAGAAACTTTAGAATACATTAATTCAAATGTAGAATGTGGTTTGAAATTTTTAAACAAAAGTGAAGAGTATAAACTTCAGTATATAGAAGATTTACCGAAAACTCATTATTTTAAAAAGGGTTAACCCATGGATTTTGAAAAATATTCAAATATATGAAAATCTGGTTTTAGTGTATAGTTTCTTAGAGCACTGACATGAGATGATGATTAGAGAGGTTTAGTCCTGCAATGCCGAAAACATTGTGATGTTGGTGTCCAAATGGTATAACTGCCATCTGAATAGGAGAAAACGTCTTGTATCCAGCTCTCCCCACAGCCTTCAACAACTCAAAAGTTAGTTTACTCTCTTCCCAGCTCCTCAAAGAACGAGGAATCCTTGATCCTTCGTAAGAGATGTTGAAATCTTCTCTGAAGGTATGCCAATCCCTTTCGCTTATCTCCTCCAAGCTCTTATTGCTCCAATGTCTATCAAACCTCATGTTGCAGGAGTAGTACGCGTCCCGTGGCTTCTTCTCGCACCTTCTGAGAAACTGCCTCCTCTAGCTTGTCCATCACACTGTCTTTCTTGTAAATCTCGTCCCGCGTCTCTCTCTCTCGTGAGTATTAGTGTTGAGTGCCGTGTATATGACCTTAACTGGAGGACCATACTCAAGAACCAGAAGACAGACTTCGCATACGTACCTGAATAATAGTTCCTCTTTTTCATATGTTCTCTTGAAGATAGCACTGTTTCCCTTAAATAAACAAGCTCGAATCTTATATTAGTCAGAAGCTTCTTCACTCTCAAGTCTGATATTTTCTCCATTAGAATAATTTGAGCTGTCAGATGTTCTGCTGGCTGTAGACACTCTTCCACCTTAGCCAAAGTACGTTCAGCTTTCAATAGCTTTCTCTCAGTAAAAGCAAGTTTCCTTTCCAGCTTCCTGGCTATTTTGTTGTAATTTCTAACAAAGAAACTGACTCCATTGGAAGAACCATCATTCTTTTCTAATTCTCTCTGCAGCTTTCCCCACTCTCTCTCAACATTACGGATTAAACATACACAGTAGTAAGAGGGGTAAGAACACATGTAGAAGTGATGATCCCACGGAGCACTTCCATCATGTTACATCTGTGTGTCTTAAATCTCTGTGCACCAGCAAAAGTCCAGTACGATATGCTTTTTCGGTTTAGGAAAATTATTTTTTCCATATAAGTATGTATTCCTACAGGGAAAAGGAACTCAGGTTTTTTGAGGCTGCTATAAATACGGGTGTAAGGGTTTGTAAGATTATTTATTCACACAATAATAAGAATAAGAAATCCTAAACGGGGTATTTGCCTCAATTCGTTTTGTTCTTTTGCTTTTTTATAAGTTAATACGCGTTTGTTCACAACACATCAACATCTTCAAACTTGTTGAATCCCTTGAAGTTTAAATTCACTCTGTCTCCTAACTCCAAGATCTCCTTCTTGAAGATGTTAACTACAAAGTAGCTGTTTTGTCCGAAACGAACTATGTCGCCAACTATATCTTCTTCTGGTTTCAGTTTGGACTCTGATTCATCTTCTTTCTTTTCTGTGTCAGAAACTATTCTAACTTTCTCAGCACGTCTCCCTTTAGACATAGATGGTACTATCGGTTTGACTTTGTATAAACTTTCACCAGGACTACTACTATTGCTCATGATTATTTTCTTCTCTTGTCCATAAGCTGACCAAATCCCATCATAAGATTCAATAAACCATAGAGTGTAACTGCATTTTTATTCTTCTCTCTCTTGATTTCTGCATTCATCTGATTTCCTTTATCTTTCCTCTCTCTAGTGGGGTCCAAGGGACCCAAAAATGACAGCATTCCTTCATCAAACGATATAGCAGCAGAAACCTTGAGTAAAACCAAGATCTTGATGACGTTTGTCACCGACCAACTTCTTCTTGAGATCATCACAATACATAAAAAACACAGTCACTACATAAATCTCAACGTCACCATACTCGCTAATCTCCATCATATGAGAAACTCTTTTCTCTCTTCTACAACTAATTTTTTCCATGAAAAACCTGCTCCTCTCCAATAAAACCTTCTTGTGAACATCCATGGTGACTCTGTACCTGTCTTTCCCCACCATAGTCAATTTCGCAAACCTAGTCTCACAGTTCACCACGATCGTTCCTCTAGCAATACATATATGTGCAGTGATCAAGCCTATCCTGTGCCTATACATGGTAGGTATCTTCAAGTGAAGATCCGCTAGCTCCTTCTGATCCGTCCATAGCTTCACAAACTCATCGCACATCTTCTTCTCTCTGAACATGAGCATCCCCTTTCTGTCTAACTTTTCCCGAGTGTGTGCACAGTGATAGCTCCCTTTACTCCACTCCAACAAACTCCTTTTTGTCTATTGGTTGTGTTCTCCATTTGTATCCCCAACATGTATGAGTTATCACTCTCTTTGTGGTTTAAAAACAATACCAACCGATATTAAATATCACTAAAGAGTCTTTTCAATCTCTTCTTCTTCTTTATTATTTTTTTCTTTGTCTTGAGGAACACTTGGTAGGCGCTATCACTGGATATTTCAATGTATTTCTCTTCACAAATTGAATCTGCTGATTTGAGTACGTAATTAGATCATCTCCTCCGTCTACGCTCTCGACCTGTTTTGTGTCATCTGATTCATATGTCTTCTCCTCCTGAGATTTCTTTGTGTTCTCTTTTCCTTTCCATCTTTTTCAAATCGATTCAGAAGTTGACTCATCTCTTTCAAACTATCCATCAAGTTGGGCTGTTCCAGTTGTTCCTTCTCTTGTTTTACGGGTGTACTGAACCGATTGAGTAATCTGACTTTCAACTCATCCCGGTTACTAAACTCCATATCGTGAAATCTCATTTCCATACCACGACAGAGCATCACCTTCAATGTACCCACATGCTAATTGTCTTGTTTTGAATACGATGAAGTTGTGAGTGACAACAAACTCGTCGATCCATTCAACCCACCTCTCTGGATCGTAGAACCCCGGAACATCAATCGATCCCATGGCTCGTCTCATGCTCTGATACCAAATATAAATTCACAATATATGAATCACAATCAAACTTAATAAGAACTCTCTTATTAATCTCTTGAGGAAAATAACTCAAAACTTCAAATTCTCTCAATCTCGCAATTCATATTCTCTCACACATCTCTTTATATATAACTCAAAATTTCCTAAATTCATTACGAGTAACACAAATAGATAATTTCCTATTCTATAACTCGGTAGGAAAGTAATAACTTGCTCTTCAAGCTATTTCAAGCTTAATCCAACAATTTAAAAATTAAGTTAGTGAAAACGTACAGACTGAACAACAAAATGGGCTTCTCTGTTTAAACTATATCAGAACTTAATAGATGAATACATAATAACAATATCGTGACATAGATAATGGCAATTCTTACTAATTATATAACGCCTCCAATAATATTTTGAAGTTAGGAAGGAAAATCGTACATAAATCTAAAACAAAATTTTATTGATAGAGACTAAACAGAGTCGACTAAAGCTAAAAGAACGACAACTGTGAGGTGAGGATTGAGATTTGGACCGACCCGAGAAGAAATTACCCGAGAAGACAAAATCAATTCAACGAACCTTCTTTGAAATGATTCACTTGACCCTTTGTATATAGTTTAATATTAGTGAACGGCTATAAGAGTTTGGATAAGATTTACATTGATTAATGCAAGACATTCTAAATTAAAACGATTATTACAGCGTTTTAGTTAATAGATATTACATTATTAAGATATTTTTGGAAATCCAAAAAGGCTAGATCATTGCAAGACATTCTTTTGGGTTGCTTGAAAGATAGTTCGAATGAAATTAATTATCCTCAAAAGTGTTGTATATATATATATTCACGTTTGTTGGACCGCACCAACCAAAACTAACAAGTTAAGGGTATTGCAAACTTGAGCTTATTGCAAAAGTGACTCAAAACTTGAAGTCAAACAGAAAACTAATCTTTTCTTTTGACTCATTTTTTTTTTTTGAGTTTTTAACCCTACATCTGCATTTTATCTACGAAAATGCCATTAACCTTTTTTTTTTTTCGAAAATGGCTTATTTACTGTCTCAACCTCATTTTCTTCAAATATCTACAATATTGCCACTACCATGAATAGTGGGAACAACCTTGTACGAACTGTTTGGAGCTTTTAATGCCCTTTAATGCACATAAATCTCTCTACACTCTCTCTGTTTCAATTGTTATGAACTAAAAACAACATTTCTTTCACTTTCTCTCCATATTCATCCAAAAAACTGAAGCTTTTGATTCAAAATATGGGCGATGGTTGACAGAGCCATATTTCTTTCGTTTTGACTTACGGTTGCTTTCGTTTGAGGTTCTGGGTGGTTAGAGAAAACCCTGTGTGCAAACGAAGTCATCTCACCTAGTTTAAGGTACGAATTTGAATTTTTTTCAAAATCTGTTCGCGTAGAAGACTTACAAGTAAGTCATCTGTATGTAGAAGACTTACTGATGAGTCTTCTGGTCAAACGGACGACTTAAACTAAGTCGTCCAGCTTTGTTTGTTGAAAAAAAACACTCCAGACGACTTATATATAAGTCGTCTACGAGAAACAGGCTAGTTTTGCATTTGACCGAATCGTGTCAGATCTTTGACTATTTCTGGACGACTTATAATTCAGTCGTCTCTAGGAAAGTTAAAATTTCAATATTTTATTAAACTAGACGACTTACGTGTAAGTCGTCTTAGGTTAGTTTTGTAGTTGAAAAATAAACTTCATAAGTTAACTTTTACCAGACGACATAATATAAAGTCGTCCCGTCAGAAGACTTAATTTAAAGTCGTCCGGGGAAAGCAAAGTCGTCCAGAATTTTTCCCAATTTTCTGGTCAAACCTTGCTTATCCCGGACGACCTTAAATTAAGTCGTCTAGCTGGACGAATTTTAGTTAAGTCGTCTGGAGAAAGTTAAATTTCAAGTTTTATTTTTCAATTACAAAACTAACCTAGGACGACTTACACGTAAGTCGTCTAGTTTGAATAAAATATTGAAATTTTTACTTTCCAGAGACGACTGAATTATAAGTCGTCCAGAAATAGTCAAAGATCTGACACGATTCGGTCAATTGCAAAACTAGCCCGTTTTTCGTAGACGACTTATATATAAGTCGTCTGAAATTTTTTTTTTAACAAACAAAGCCGGACGACTTAGAACTAATCGTCCCTTTTAATTTTCAATTGCAAAAGTGACCTCTTTAGACGACTTACCTTTAAGTCTTCTGGACGACTTAAATCTATGTCGTCTACGATAATGTTTATTGAACTTCTTCATTTTCTCTATGTTTACTAATGTGTTTTATTTTGAATATTTACAGATGATTTTTAAGTTACATGCAGTTTATGGAGAATGGTTGTTGAGAGATTTCTGTTGGGATTTTGTGGTTGATGATCTCAAAGGAGCAAGATTGTTTTTATTGAATGAAGATTCAACACATGCTGAACTTGTTGCAATGGCTCAAGAAGATTATAACCTGGACATGAGATCAGTGACTGTGGAGATTAGCTACTCATTACCAGCAGAAATGATGATGACTCCAGGCAGTCCTCCCATTCATGTTACAAGTGATAGACAAGTTTGAAACTTGCTCGAGATACTCAAAACGCATAGAGTATGTCTTTGTGTATCAAGCCGCAGCAAGGTGGAAACGGTTTCAGAGAAAAGAGAAGAAGTTGGTGAATGGGAAGAAGATGTTGGTGATAATGATGAAGCTGGTGAATGGGAAGAAGATGTTGGTGATAATGATGAAGCTGATGAATGTTTTGAAGATGTTGGTGATAATGAGTCTGTTGAAGATGAAAATCAAGATGGGAAGGAGGAAAATGGGGAGGAGGATGCTGATAACACTATTGTTGGTGAAACGGATCAGAATGGTGGGGATTACAGTCTTTATGGAAAGGTTCTAGATGAGGACGAGGAAGATGATGATAATATTTGTTTTGAAGAAATTGAAAAGACATATGCTAAGACAAATGCTATTGAAGGAGGAAAATCGGATTGTACCAGCATCTATGTCAACCAGAGTTTTGTTAGCAAGGATGCACTGCTTTCAGAGCTGCGGTTGACAGCAGTGAGGGGTAGGTTTTCTTTCAGAATATACAAATCAACAAAAACTCTCCTTGTGGCAATATGTCGGGTTAGCGGTTGTGGATGGAAGATCAGAGCGAGTGTGAAACATGGGCCAAACACGTTTTGGGTAACAAAGTATGTGGAAAAACATTTATGCTCAATTGGAGACCGAATCGCTCAGCGGAGACACTGTACTCCAAAGTATGTTGGTAGTCTTTTCATTGATCGTGTTGGGATCATTGATGAGATAACTCCACAGCATATCACTGATGCAATGAAGAACATGTTTGGCATGACGCTTGATTACACCACTTCATACAGAGCACTGTTATATGCACAGAAATTGGTGAGAGGATCAGCAGAAGAAAGGTATTCGCGTCTGCCTTCATATCTCGAGCAAATCTCCATTGCAAATCATGATTCTATCACGGCTATAGAACTTGATTCTAAGAAAAGATTTAAGTATCTATTTCTCTCTTTTGGAGCTTCTATCAAAGGTTTTAAGTATCAGAGAAGGATCATTGTGGTGGATGGAACTCACCTAAGTGGAAAGTATGGAGGTGTTATGTTAGTTGCAGCCGCACAAGATGGCAATTTTCAGATATTCCCATTGGCTTTTGGGATCGTGGATGCTGAAGATGAACCTTCTTGGGAATGGTTTTTCACAAAATTGGCTAGTTGTATATCTCATGACAAGCATCTGGTGATAGTCTCTAACCGGCACGCGGCCATTAAAAGTGCGTGTGAGAAGGTGTTTCCTTGGGCAACCCGAGGAATATGTTATTATCACCTTCAAGATAACATTGTCAAAAAGTTTAAAGGGAAACATCTCATGTACTTGGTGAAAGGGGCTGCTTATGCGCACACGGTTTACGATTTTGATCGGTACATGGCTGAGATACGGAGTGCAAACCCGGAACTTGCAACGTATTTGGAGAAGGCCGACGCCAGGCTATGGTCAAGGGTTTATTGTAAGGGGAACATGTTCAACATAAAAACAAGCAACATCGCTGAATCTATTAATTCCGCACTGAAGCGAGCAAGAGGATTTCCGATTTCGTTCCTGCTGGAGTTCATAAGGCAGAAGTTAGGAAAATGGTATTGGAAAAGGAGACAAGATGCTTTGAGTCTCTCAACTGAACATAGCCGGAGTGTTGAATACTTGCTTGCTGTTCGATCAGAGATAGCGGATACGATGACGGTCGAACCAATTGATGGATGGCGTTTCTTTGTCAAAGGTGGCAAAATGGACTGTGTGGTTGATTTGGAACATGTAAAGTGTGATTGTGGTGTCTATTGAGTGGAGAAAATACCTTGCTCTCATGCTATAGCAGCTGGAACACATGCTGGTGTGCATATCGACACACTTGTATGTCCACTTTACTCAAAGAATCATCTGTATGCAGGATACTCAGAGAATATATATCCTATCGTGTCACAACATATTGAGGAACGAGAATGATTTCCTCCAAACGTAAAGCGTGGTCCGGGGAGACAGAAGAAATCAAGATGGCAATCTTGGTTGGAGCTATCTAGGATGAGAGGACACAAACCCAGGAAGAAACACAGGGCACGGAGATGCTCAAACTGCAAGGAAACTGGCCATACGAAACCATAATGTACACAACCAGTTGACTAGTTGTCCAGACGACCTAAATTTAAGTCGTCCAGTCTTGATTACCCGTTCAGACGACTAATTTCTAAGTCGTCCAGTGTTTCGTCTACCAGATAACCTTCTACTAAGTCTTCTACTAAGTCGTCCAGTGTGTTTTATTTTTAGACTACCTTCTACTATCCCTTCAAGTGTATTTTTTTTAGACGACCTTTTACGAAGTCGTCCAGTGTATTTTATTTTTAGACTACCTTCTACTATTTTTAGACTACCTTATTTGTAAGTCGTTCAAACCTTCCAGACGACTTATTTGTAAGTCGTCCAGCTGGAAAACCTTCCAGACGACTTATTTGTAAGTCGTCCAGCTGGAAAACCTTCCAGACGACTTATTTGTAAGTCGTCCAGCTGGAAAACCTTCCAGACGACTTATTTGTAAGTCGTCCAGCTGGAAAACCTTACACAAGTTAGAAAATCTATACAAGTTAGAAAATCTATACAAGTTAGAAAATCAAATAAATCATACATGCCCACAAACATACAAATAGATTTGTGTATACAAATAGTTCAAATATACAAATAGATTTGTGTATACAAATAGTTCAAATATACAAATAGATTTGTGTATCTATACAAGTTAGAAAATCTATACAAGTTAGATTTGTGTATCTAATCATACATGCCCACAAACATACCACCATCCTCATTATCTTTCAAATGCTGATCAACAAGCTCCGTCCATATAACCACAGCCATATTATCCCTCATAGTCTTCGCATTGGACCTAGCAAAGTCTTTAGGGCTAAAGGGGACCCCAAGAGCATGACATTCACTGTACTTTACAGCGTACACGCCACAATCACCATTCTTGGCCGTGGGTACATCTTTCAGCAGTCTCTCATATGTGTATCGCTCCAAACCCATGCATCTGGTCTCCGCACTCAATAAGCAGATAAGGGACCATCTCGAGAAAAGGCTCCATTATCTCATCCCATCTTTCTGGTATGGTAGATGAAGGTATGATGTCCCAGACGACTATGTGCCTCTTAGGGATCGATATCCAAATAGCAACCCAATGTTTGTTGTCCAAGTTCAGTGGCGCATAGATATCATCAATGTCCTCCCCCCACTTCTTGTTTGATTGGCAAAATGAAGGCATTGATCCGTCATACAAACTCGCCGCCCCACTAGGTAGCATTCTTCCTAAACCATTGTGATCAGACGACGATGCTTTGAAGAACAGATACTGTTCTCTCCAAGACTGGGTAAAGTTGTGATCCAGGAAGCACATTCGCTCGCTCCGGAAACATTGTGGGTTCTCCTTATACCTCTGCCTCAGCACATTCATCCAAGCATCTATATGCTGCATATAAAATAATACAAGTTAGAACCTTCCAGACGACTTATATATTTACAAATCTATACAAAGACAAGTTATCAGACGACTTAAAGATAAGCAGAAGACTTACTACGTCTTCCAGCCATGCTTTGGGTGTCCGGAGTTTTTGATACCACCAAGTTGGTGATGTACGTGGTTTTGTCCTCTTGCTTAGTGAAATAATCACTGCAAACAAAAAAGCAATCAGTTTTGGTAGACTAAATCAAGCTATTATGGGTAAAGCAATCACTTACGGATCAGTTTTCAACCAATCAGCGAGCTCCTTCATCTTAGTCTGTTTAGTGTGGGAAATGGATTTATACTTTCCCACTCTAAGGAGTTTCCTTCTCTCTTGCCGTATAAGGAGATATCTGCGTGGAGCAGGTTTCTTCGTTCGTTCACTCCTTGCACGCACAGAAGCAGTGGAGCTGTTTTGTCCAATACAACCAGGCTCGGTTCTGAAACTGGAACGCTTGGATCGATGGAAGCAAAGCTCGGTTGTTGATCGTTGGAAGCGAAGCTCGGTCGGTCAGTGGAAGTGAGAGGAACAATCTCTTTGGAGGTGACACCATCTGCTTTATCCTCCGGCAAGATCTTATTATACCGAGATCGCCTCATCTGATGTATCCTCCAGCAACAATCTCTGCAATAAAAGTTGCAAGTTAACCCTGGACGACTTAAATAAAAGTTGTCTGGACGACTAGTTGACCCTGGACGACTTAATAAAAGTTGTCTGGACAACTAGAAGACCCTGGACGACTTAATTCTTGTTGGGAGAG